>NC_139521.1:1678885-1798885 GCF_947247035.1 Vipera ursinii | reverse complement strand
AGAATAGAACAGAACAGAATTAAGGAATAGAATAGAATACAACAGAACAGAAGAGAATAGGATAGAGAAGAGAAGAGAAGAGAGGAATGAATAGAATAGAATATTAATAATTAGAATAGAGAAGAAGAGAGGAATGAAGAATAGAACAGAACAGAATTAAGGAATAGAATAGAACAGAATAGAATAGAGAAGAGAAGAGAAGAGAAGAGAAGAGAAGAGAAGAGAAAAGAGAAGAGAGGAATGAATAGAATAGAGTAGAATATTAATAATTAGAATAGAATAGAGAAGAAAAGAGAAAAGAGAGGAATGAAGAATAGAACAGAATAGAATAGAATATTAATAATAGAATAGAATAGAGAAGAGAGGAGAGGAGAAGAGAGGAATGAAGAATAGAACAGAAAAGAATTAAGAATTAAGGAATAGAACAGAACAGAACAGAATAGAATAGAGAAGAGAAGATAGGAATGAATAGAATAGAATGAAAAATGGAATAGACTAGAGTAGAATAGAAGAGAGAAGAGGAATAGAACGGAATGGAATGGAATACAATAGAATAAAATAGAATCTTAATTGAGTGCTTTGACCATATCATTTTAAATTGCTCTGAATGGTGCTGCAGTCTAATATGCCATAGATCCACCTCCAACTCACCAGATTATGCCTTTCATCAGCGCTGAAAATATTATGCCTTAATAAAGGATATGATCGGTATTCGAGTGACAGAGGCCGGCGAGGAAGACAGTGAAAAACCCCTTAATTTTCTTTTGAACATAGCAACTGTTTTCCAGCTATGCAACGGTATAAATTTAGAAAACCAATCTTGGTTGTTCTGGATTTTCATTTTGAATTTATAAAATATCCACACGTTGCCTCATCCTTTCCTTCGATTAGATTATCTCGGAGGGACTTGGTCGTGGAAAATATTTTGGTACTAGAGGTATGGTATTTTTAGAATTTAATCGGTTCTTCAAAAATAAACAAGATCTTGTGACAGAACAGGACAAGCACTTCCCGCCAGCCAGCCTTTTATTTATTTATTTTTATTGGGATCTGGCAGTCTGTATCTCAGCCAGTGTTTGTGGTTACAGGATCAGATTCAGACAATCATCTCTACTCACAAAAGAAGAAAGAAAAGAAGAAGCGATGATGGCGCTGGCAGACAATTTTGTGGTCACAGAGGTTTTTTTTTTTTAAAAAAAAACCTTTATGTTTTTTCTTCCCTTATAAAAATTTAATCCTTTAGGAAAAAGAAAAAATCCAAATCACTTAGAACTAGATTCTCAGGGTCTGAGAGTTCATCTCTAGCAACCTTAATTTTCCTGGCAGAAAGTAAGAATATTATTAGTCACAAAGTTGATACTTGAAATGTATCTAGTTCCAAGGGTTGGGGATTTATCTTCAAAAAAACCAAAAAGTTAGAATTAGGGACAGCCTCCTGTATACTGTATAGTCAAAGCTACGTCTGTGCAGACTCATGGAAATCATTCAGGTCGTGGTTGACCCAGAGGTGCCTTTTTTTCAGGAGGCCACTGGACTTTCTTGTTTTTCCTTTGAAGACCTTTCGCTTCTCATCCCAGGAGCTTCTTCGGCTCTGACTGGATGGTGGGGAAGGGAAGGATTTATACTCCTTGCAGACTGCTGGTCATTTGCCTCCTTTTAGAGAATCGGTGAGGCCACTTGGTGCTTATAAATCCTTCCATGATAAAAGAAAAGAAAAGAAACTCTGGGAAGGCGCGCGCGCACACACACACACACACACATCTATCTCTAACTCTTATCTCTATCTCTATATATCTTTATCTGTTTATCTATCTATCTATCTATCTATCTATCTATCTATCTATCTATCTATCTATATCTCTAGATATCTATATCTATCTCACTATATATATCTATATATATCTATTTCTCTTTATTTATATATCTCTATTCTATATCTATCTATATCTCTATATCTATATCTCTCTATATCTCTCTATATCTCTATCTCGCTATATCTATCTATCTATCTATCTATCTATCTATCTATCTATCTATCTATCTATCTCTATATCTCTCTATATATCTCTATATCTCTATTCTATCTATATCACTATATTTATCTATATCTATCTATCTTTCTATCTCTATCTATCTCTATCTATCTATCTATCTATCTATCTATCTATCTATCTATCTATCTATCTATCTATCTATCTATCTATCTATCTACTTCAGAGATCTAGGCCAGAATCCTTACAGATTATTTCACGAACTCTTTTCCCCCACATCTCAGATGCTTAAAAACCACCTTACAGGTTCTAAACCAGCACGCGAGGACTCCTTTGGGACTGCTAGGAAGAGCTAAAGAATCCTAGTCTGAAGCTGGCTTATGTTTGCTGGATGCCAGGTGCAAGCTGAAAGCAGTCAAACCACCAAGCGAAGCGTTTAGCCTGGCATGATTTAGCCAGCCACTCCAAAAATGGCAATAACGATGCTTGTGAGCTGAGCTGGTTTAAAGTCTGACCATCCAGTTCTTCCACATTATTACAAAAAAAGGGGGGAGAACCCCCCCAACCTTGAATCTCTCTGCCAATGGACTAAATGGCTTTATTACGAAGCGACACCAGATGCATTTGTCCCCCTCTATATTTTATAAATGGTTTTAATCTGTGTGGGTTGGATTGGCGCCTTGTTTTTGTCCCGTACGATGCATTTCAATGCTTTTCCCAAGGGGGGGGGGAGAGAGGCGGGGGGGGAAAGGATGATTATTTCCGAGTATGAAATTTAACCTGTGTTTCATTTTGAGGACATCCTCGGAGGAACGTACCTGCGCATTCAGGGCTACAAGAGGTTGTAAATGAGAGGATGGCTTTATTTTCTCGGTTTTAGGGGGGCCGCTGCCAGGAGCCTGCGAGTTTTCTCGGGGGGGGCAGGGGGGCTGAGCTAAAAATGCTTCCAGATCATCTTTGATCTTGCTTTGGCATGTCCTTAACCGGCATCGATCCAACTTGGCTCCAGCTCTTTGTGCCTTTTACTTGGCGCTTTTTCTGCAGTATCTGTGTGAACTGCTTGCCTTGTCCTCAGCTTACAGCCGTTCATTTACTGACCGTTCAAAGTTATGACGACGTTGGAAAAAAATTGGCCTAGGACCGTTGTCGATTTGTCTTGTTTTAGTGGGATCTGTTCTAGGACCATCTTGGTCCACCTGCCCCTCCGTCTTTCTCGCTCACTGATCACCCCGTTTCCGTTTCCACTCTTTTGATTCAATTCTTCAGCTCGGACAGGGAGAGATCCCTGGTTTTTCTTCTCCAAGAATGGGTGTTTCAAGAAAAAAAGCAAACAAACCTGAGCGTCAGGTATAATTTGTTAATATCGGTGATGGTGGATAAAAAAAAAATAGTGTCTCTGTGGAGTTGACAACGAAGGAGGCCAGGAGCTGTCAGTTTCATGTCATTGACACCACGCAACATCTGTTTGTTGTTCTGTCGTTTTATGCTTCTGTGCCTTGAAACAAAGAACATTAATCGGATGCCTTTCAAAATTGTAAATTTAATGTAAAGTGGTTTCTTGGTCAGTCACTGAACTATAGTAATGAACAGCAACTTTGTGACTTCAGCTTTGCTGACAGCTCCAGGTTTCCTCAGCGCAGTCCTGATCAACCTCCACATTCCCCTCTCCTGTGTCTTCCGCTGCTTCATTTTAACAATTGCACCGCGAGGGTGACATACGTTTCTGGGTGTTTTGCACAAACAAATAAACAGAATCTTGTATTCAGCTGGGATGTTATTAGGGTATAAATTAGTCCTGTAAGAGACGCCGTAATGTTATTTAGATTTTTGGGTTCATGCAGGCGTAGTTGGAAAGTCCCCAGAGCTGCACCATCGAATTAGAAGATGTGAGGGAGGAAAATTGGTTTCTGTAATATGCTGTTATCCGTAGACTTTTGATGTGCGGAATCTGGAAATATATTTAAATTAAAGCTCCTGCTTCCTCTTGACACGGGGAATAAAGATTGGTAGCGATTTCAGATGACTTCCTGGCTGGCCTTTGGGTTTGGCCTGCAAGGACAATCAACTTCTTGGAACTGCTGAGGGGACCGGGTTGTGGAGTTGTGCTTTCTGCAGGAGGTTTTTCTGCCCTGTGTCTCTTCACTGTTGAACACGGTCCTTTCACCGGTCACAAGAAGGCTCCACACCCATTTGCAACACTCAGGTGACCCTGGAGGACACGGACAAGCCTCCTAAGTGGCTTCAACGACTCTCTAAAAGGATGCAAACGACCAGCTGTCTGCAAGGAGTATAAATCCTTCCATTCCCCACCATCCAGTCAGAAGCTGAAGAAGCTTCCGAGGTGAGAAGCGAAACGTCTTCGAAGGAAAAACAAGAAAGTCCAGTTGCCACCTGAAAAAGCACCTTTGGGAGAAGGAGGGAAGAGGAAGAAGAGGAGGAAGATGGGAGGGAAAGAAGGAGAAGGATAGGAGAGAAAGAGACACAGAGAAAGAGAGAGAGACAGAGAAAGAAAGAAAAAGAAGAGAAGGGGGAGGGGGAAAGAAAAAGGAAGAAGGGGTGAAGGATAAGGGAAAGGGGAAGAAAGAGGAAGGGGAAGAAGAAGAAGGAAGAGGAGGAGGCCTTTTCAAATGGCCTGAACGACTCTCTAAAAAAAGAAGGCAAAGGACCAGCTGTCTGCAAGGAGTATAAATCTTTCCATTTTCCCCCACCATCCAGTCAGAGCCGAAGAAGCTTCTGGGACGAGGAGTGAAACGTCTTCAAAGAAAAACAAGCAAGTCCAGTGGCCTCTTGAAAAAGCAACTTTGGGAGAAGGATGGAAGGGAAACAGGAAGACGAGAAGGAAGATGCGGGGGAAAGGAGGAGAAGGATAGAAGAGAGAGAGAAAGAGAGAGAGAGAAAGAAGCAAAAAGGAGGAGGGGGAAGAAAAAGGAAGAGGTGAAGGATAAGAGAAAGGGAAAGAAAGAACAAGAGGAAGAAGGAAGAGGAGGAGAAGGCCTTTTCAAATGGCCTCAAGGACCCTCTGAAAGGAGGCAAAAAAGACCAGCTCTCTGCAAGGAGTATAAATCCTCCCACTTCCCCACCATCCAGTCAGAACCTGAAGAAGCTTCTGGGATGAGAAGCGAAACCTCTTCAGAGAAAAGCCAGAAAGTCCAGTTGCCTCCTGAAAAAGCTTCATTAAAAAAAATATATGTTTTTTTTTTTAATTTTCACCCCCCAAAAAATCATGAAATTTATCTCTCCACGTCAGCGTTTTTTAAAAAAAAATCCAGTGAAACCGCTAAAGAAGATAACTAAGGTCACAATTTCAGCTAGGAAAAAAACAAAACAAAATTGCGGCAATATCCTTTGTTTTAAATGCATTGTAATTGAATCAGAATACACCTCTCCTTGATTAAAAAAAGGAATATAGTATCTCTCAAGCAAGGGGATCACTCATCCAAGTTAAATTTGCATCCTTTTTTTTAATTTATAAAAAACCCCCCGCTCCTTTGTTTGATAGAAATTAATTTCAAGAAAGGGGTGTTCCTGATTTACTGGCCCGATAATGTATCCTGAATGTTTTCTGATTAATACCGTAGGGTTTCTTGGCTGATGGAGTTTATTAATAAATAAAACAGCGCTCCTTCCTGGTTGCAGCGGTGTTAAGCGAAAGGGGCAAAACCCTTCAAGATTTTGTATTAATTGTTAACGATAAATCGAACGGTGCAACCGCAGGATGTCAAAAGGAAGACTGGGAGTTATCGCAAGTCCTGTCAGCAGAAAGAGCGTCAGATTTCCAAGTCTTTGGACAAAAGGAATATGCACGAAAGCCTTTCTGGGGATAAAGTGACATCGTTAGACACTGATAAAGCATCTGGATGCAAAGGACAAAGAGAAAAAAAATCTGTTAACCTCTCAAGAAAAATCTAAATGTGTTCACTCCTCAACACTTACCCTGTCAAAACATCGCGGCGTCTCCTGTGCCGTGGAATGCGATCCAACGAAAAACTGGATGAACATTTCCAGCCTTTGATAGAACGTAGAAGATAGAATCATAGGGACCTCGGAGGTCATCTAATCCAACCCCCTGCTCAAGGCAGGAGCCTTTTCCCATCCCTATTCAGATGGTTGTCCAGTCTGTTTTGGAAAACCTTCAGTGTTGGAGCACCCACAACTCCGGGAGATGAGCTATTCCGTTGATTAATTGTTCTCACTGTTGGAAAAATTTCTCCTTACTTCTAGCTTAGAATGTGAACCTCTGATCCAATGTTAAAAATGAATAAGTAGCCAACATGAGCTCTGAAGGGAGACTAATTTTAAAGAATTTTAAAGAAGCAACCTAGAACTAAGGAGAAACTTCCTGACAGTTAGAACAACTAACCAGTGGAACAACCTGCCTCCAGAAGTGGTGAATGCTCCAACACTGGAAGTTTTTAAGAAGAGACTAGACAGCCATTTGTCCGAAATGGTATAGGGTTTCCTGCCTGAGCAGGGGGTTGGACTAGATGACCTCCAAGGTCCCTTCCAACTTTACTACTACTACTACTACTACTACTACTACTACTATTATTATTATTATTATTATTATTATTATTATTATTATTATTATTTGTAAAACCACATCGCGGCTAACTCAGCGAAGCGCAAATGAGAGAGATGTTCTCAAGAAAGCCCAGTGTGCTTAAGATTTAATAATAATAATATATATATATATATATTTGCAAGGGCCGTGCATTAGACCTGGAAGGCAATAATGTCAGGAGAAAGTAAGCCTTAACCAAGTCAGACTCACGTGTAACCATAACGTTATCCCCAGTAATTGCGGCTGGGTTTCTGAATTTTGCTGAGAGTATGAAAGGGATTCGTGTTGTTTGAAAGATTTGGTTCACTAGCTTAAGATGCAGACATTTCATTGCCATGCCATGTTATACGACAAATATTTGCATAATTTTAATTATCACACAATGCAAATATTTCTAATTCATTTCAGTATACAAATCATTGTTTTATATGTGGAACATTCTTAATGTTTACGAGGATAATTGCTAATTTGCTGTAAGAGGCAGCAGCTCAATAATTATATGGAACCCAAGAACTATCGCATCAGATAGGGAGAGAGGAGTGAACACCAAAATATATTGCAAATTATTGAACCAAAATTAATTTTGCATATATCTGAAACTTAATTGTAATATAAATAGAAAACTGCATTTAATTTCTGTATTTTTTCTTCTTTGCTACGTGGCAGAATAGAATTGTCGTTTAAGGTCCAGTATTACGTGACATAGGAGTCAGTTTCATTGAACTCAACTAAAACAAGTTTCCAAATAAAAATACACAATATTAGACTGGTGTTCCCTGTCATTCAGTGAAAGTGAACGGATAAGAAAATAAATTAAGAAAACCAGGAGTGTGGAGAGGATGGGATCCACAGAAGCGACGGTGGGACTTATACGACAACACAACGTTCAGGTGTGGCTCTGCGTCATTCTTGGGTGTGATGAAAGAAAATGCTTTTGGTAGCATTTAGCATTAATAATAAATTGAGAGATATGCGGATGATACCACTCTAATGGCAGAAAGTGAAGAGGAACTAAAGAGCCTCTTGTTGCGAGTGAAGAAGGAGAGTGCAAAACTTGGGTTGAAACTAAACATTAAGAAAACCAAGATCATGGCATCCGGCCCTCTCAATTCCTGGCAAATAGATGGGGAAGAAATGGAGGTAGTGACAGATTTTATTTTCCTGGGCTCCAAGATCACTGCAGATGGGGACTGTAGTCAAGAAATTAAAAGACGCTTGCTCCTGGGGAGGAAAGCCATGGCAAATCTAGACAGCACACTGAAAAGCAGAGACATCACCCTGTCAACAAAAGTGCGTATAGTCAAGGCTATGGTCTTCCCAGTTGCAATGTATGGCAGTGAAAGTTGGACCATAAGAAAGGCTGAGCGCCAAAGAATGGAAGCCTTTGAACTATGGTGCTGGAGAAGACTCCTGCGAGTCCCTTGGACTGCAAGGCGATCAAACCGGTCAGTCCTAGAGGAGATCCACCCTGACTGCTCTTTAGAAGGCCAGATCCTGAAGCTAAAACTCAAATCCTTTGGCCACCTAATGAGAAGGAAGGACTCACTGGAGAAGAGCCTAATGCTGGGAAAGGTGGAGGGCAAGAGAAGAAGGGGACGACAGAGAATGAGGTGGCTGGATGGAGTCACTGAAGCAGGAGGCGTGAGCCTCAATGGACTCCAGAAGATGGTAGAGGACAGGAAGGCCTGGAGGAACGTTGTCCATGGGGTCGCGATGGGTCGGACACAACTTCGCAACTAACAACAACAACAATAAATTGAGGGGGATCTGAGATGTTATTTTTGGGGTGCCAGGGCTGTATGTTAAAAACCTATGGGTACATGAATGCAGGAATTCATTAAAGCAGCCACATCTTTTTCTTTTTTTGCCAAGCTTCGAATAGAAGCCTGAGTTACATGAAAGACGTGGCTGCTTTAATGAACAAACCTGTTAAAGCAGCTGCATCCTGTTTAGGCTCATGCTTCCCTGGAGAAGTGCTGCTTTTCCACTCCCACACATTATGAAGCACCTCTTCCCAAACACTTTGAAAACATCATTCCCCCCCCTCCTCCGTTGCGTTATGAGCTAGTTGCAGTGCCTGACGTTAGAACTAGCTGCTGTAGACAACTTGCAAAGCCTTCCATTTTGTGTGAGTGCCCTTCTGACTTTCCCAACCCTGGAAATCCCACTCTACAAGTCTGAAGAGAAGCCAGTTTTGGTGCCAAACAGCCAAAATGGATTTGTGTCATGGATTCACAGACAGGAGATAAGAACAAGATGGGGAATAGCCTGCCGTGGAACAGAAAACTGACAAGGCTGACTTAAAAACCTATCATCCCAGCCAGAACTTGGAACAGCTGTCTGTTCGTGAATGCTTATCTCTCTTTGATGGGGATGAGGAGATACTGGAAGCCGTTGGCCAAGAGCCAAATCCTGATGCTAAAAGAAGAGTAAAGGACGATAACAAGTCATAGCTTAAAGAAGG
Organism: Vipera ursinii; assembly: GCF_947247035.1. Taxonomy (NCBI): domain Eukaryota; kingdom Metazoa; phylum Chordata; class Lepidosauria; order Squamata; family Viperidae; genus Vipera; species Vipera ursinii. Next base: position 1,789,869 of record NC_139521.1, on the reverse strand, counting down.
TCTTTGTGGATTTTGGTAAGGAGAACATGCCGACTTTTTTTTTCCTGACCTTCCTTGGCTTTGATCATGTGCAACCAAGATGGAACCTGATTTGTTTATCCAGCCTGGTTTAGGAACCCAGGTTGCGATGGAGACAATCACTCTGCAGTTTTCTTGGCAAGGTTTTTTGGAAGTGGTTTGTACAGAATGGAAATAGAATGGAGAATGGAATAGAATAGAACAGAATAGAATAGCATAGAATAGAATAGAATAGAGGAGTGGAGCGGAGCGGAACAGAATAGCATAGAATAGAATAGCATAGAATAGAATAGCATAGAATAGAATAGAATAGAATAGAATAGAATAGAACTGGAAGGGACCTTGGAGATCTTCTAGTCCAGCCCCTTGGTCAAGCATAAACCCTATACCAGGCATGTCAAACTGCCGGCCCACAGGCCAGATGTGCCACAAAGAAACCGCGCCCACCTCATTGCGGCAATGGGGGAAAAGTCACGATACATCATGTGACGTCAGATGATGTCGTGAGTTTGACATGCCTGCCCTATACCATCTCAGACAAGTGACTGTCTAAAGGTAAAGGTAAAGGTTCCCCCGCACATGCGTGCTAGTCGTTTCCAACTCCAGGGGCCGGTGCTCATCTCCGTTTCAAAGCCGAAGAGCCAGCGCTTGTCCGAGGACGTCTCCGTGGTCATGTGGCCGGCATGACTAGACGCCAAAGGCGCACGGAACGCTGTTACCTTCCCACCGGAGTGGTCCCTATTTTTCCACTTGCATTTTTACGTGCTTTAGAACTGCTAGGTTGGCAGAAGCTGGGACGAGTAACAGGCGCTCACTCTGTTACGCGGCACTCGGGATTCTAGCCTCTTCTTAAAAACCTCCAGTGATGTAGCGCCCACAACTTCTTGTGGCAAGCCGTTCCGCTGGTTGATTGTCCTCAGCGATAGGAAGTTTCTCCTTAATTCCAGGTTGTTTCCCTCCTTGATTAGTTTCCAACCATTGTTTCCTTCCCTCTGGTGCTCCGGTGAACAACGTGACCACCTCCTCTTCTTTGGGGCATCCCCTCAAATACTGGAACGCTGCTATCGTGTCTCCCCTGTTTCTTCTTTTCTTTGAACTAGCCAAACCCAAGTCCTGCAGCCGTTCTTCGTTGCCTCCTTCCTAGGCCTGAGAGACTGGCCCAAAGACACCCAGCTGATCTTGGGTCTGAGACGGGTCTAAAACCCCTAGCCTCCTGCCCTAACCACTACACCAGCCAGGATCTCATCCAGCATAAAACACAAGCCAACTACATTTCAGCGACGCCGCTGAAAGTTATAAGGGGTAAAAAGACAATTGCAAACACAATGCTATAAAATTAAAACACTAAAATATATCTAGGAAGAGACCATGCTATTAATGTGAAGACCATAGAGTACAGGGGGCGGGGGGACCTTTGAAGGCCACAAAAAGGTAAAAGATCATTGCAAACACCACGCTATAAAATTAAAAAAGCTAAAATATATCTATAAAAATATCTTGATTTTAATACCAAAGCTATAGATTAAACCTTTGAAAAGCCACCGGAAAGCCGATAAAAGATAATAAAAATAAAATGTTCGTGAATTTTAACTTCTGCTAGGCCAAATTTAGCAAACTTCTCTGCAGTCAGTGGTTCCTTAATCAAAAGAATCTAAATGCAAAAAAAAACCAATATAAAAAAAGATGTTGAGACTCTGGAAAGAGTGCAGAGAAGAGCAACAAAGATGATCACGGGACTGGAGGCTAAACTGGTTGCTGAAACTGGGTGTGCCTAGTTTAATGAAGAGAAGGACAAGGGGGGACATGATAGCAGTCCTCCAGTATCTCAGGGGGCTGCTCCAAAGAAGAGGGAGTCAAGCTATTCTCCAAAGCGCCTGAAAGCAGGACAAGAAGCCATGGATGGAAACTCATCAAGGAGAGGAGCAACCTAGAACTAAGGAGAAACTTCCTGACAAGTGAGGACAATTAACCAGTGGAACAACATGCCTCCAGAAGTGGTGAATGCTCCAACTCTTGAGGTTTTTAAGAAGAGACTGGAGAGCCATTTGTCTGAAATGGTATAGGGTTTCCTGCCTTAGCAGGGGGTTGGACTAGATGACCTCCAAGGTCCCTTCCAACTCTGTTATTCTGTTACCTGGGAAGAAAAAGAGACTTTGGTAAATTTCTCACTAAGAACGGAGGAGGGTAAAACTTCACGCCTGGTTGCAATGAAGTCGCTTTGCTGTGCAGGGCAGGCTAAAAAATAATTAAAAATTAATTAATTAATTAATTACAAATCATATCAGATCTATATCTATCTGTCTGTCTGTCTGTATATCTATCTATCTCTATAGATATAGATATATTTTGCAGGGACAATTTTAACCTGGAATGACAAACTTTGGGGGGAAAAAAATCTTCCTGTTTTCATTCTCGATGTTTGTGAGTAAGGCAACTTATTCCTAACGCAAATGAATGTGGCGATGCATCTTAATTAATCAAAGCACTTTTTTTCCTCTCCCTGCCTTTTTTCCAGTATGTGCAAAGCTGAGATAAGTTCCTCCAGCTTTGGAAGATACAAGAGTAGCCTTGTGTTAACACAACTCTGTTGACTTACGTTGGTCCGTTTGTCTGGCTTAAAATTGATCCCCTAAGAAAAGTTAAATATCACCTGTGTTTGTACATGCTCGACAGCTATTAAGATAATTCTTTTATAAATACAGATGGCACCCTTATCAAAATTACATGGCGGTAAAGAGATGGCAGGAAAAGCAATATGACATTGATTAGCTAATAAAATGGAACACAAAGGAAATCAGCACGCTAAGTTGCTTTGACAGGCCTCATGCTGTCTTTATTTATTGCTCTTGTAAATGTTTCCAGAGTGCCATCATTGTTTCACTTTCACAATTTGGGGTAGTTTCTTTGTGTAGTTTTTTTTTTTAAATATTACCTGCTCGTTAGATCCAAAATACAAAAAATAACTCATTACCAAACTCCTTCGTTCTGGCAGCAATTGATCTTTCCTTCCCTTGTTGATGGATTTTGTATTTTTATATTTTTTAAAGAAGTGAATGGATATCAGACAGAGCTTGCCAGAATTGGTGAGGACACAAAGTCAGCCAATTAACCACGATATGAAGGTTATTGATCTGAACAGAGAATTCCAGGAATTTTCCAAGTGCCAATTTGTTGATCTGGGAAGCCTCTAGCCTTGAAACACGGCTAATTGTAACTCCTAGGCATGCCACGGGTAAAATTATGCAAGGAGGTGTTGGTGTGTTACAGAAAGAAATACCGAGATTTATTTGACTAATCGCTACAAACCGGATAATTTTTTGTCAGTAATAGAAAAGGCATTTAATTGGTTAGTTCTTTTTTTTTTTAATTAAGACCAAAGAACAGAAGTGTGTTGTGGAGGATCTGACGTAGCTTTTATTTGTGTTTAGCAAAGGTTCACTTGCAACCCTTACTAGAGACCAATGGAAAAACGTTGGAAGTTCTAAATACAATAGCCAAATACTTTAGGATCATAAGATTTGGAAAGTGGCTGAATACCTGTTTCATAACTTTAGTTGGCTTCTGTAGTTTACAGAAGGGATGAAGCTTCTAGTTAAGGTCTTCACTCTGAGGGGTCCTTGGTGCTGTCAGAGTTTGGCAAGTCATCACTAGCTTTGATGTCTATGGAGGTTCTCATTCATCCAGGTCAGGGTTGTTCCAAAGGTGTTTTATTCAAGAGGCCACTGTACTTTCTTGTTTTTCTTTGAAGACCTTTCTCTTCTCATCCCAGAAGCTTCTTCGGCTCTGACTGGATGGTGAGGGAATGGAAGGATTTATACTCCTTGCAGACAGCTGGTCATTTGCATCCTTTTAGGCAGTTGTTGAGACCACTTGGAGGTTTGTATGTGTCCTCAGGGTCATCTGAGTGGTGCAAATGGGTGTGGAGCCTTCTTAGAACTGCTGAAAGGACTGTGTTGTAAATCATCTACCTCCACTGTACAACACAAATTCTTTCAGCAGTTCCAAGAAGGCTCCACACCCATTTGCACCACTCAGGTGATCCTGACGACACAGGTAAACCTCCAAGTGGCCTGAACGACTCTCTAAACAAGATGAAAATGACCAGCTGCCTGCAAGGAATATAAATCCTTCCATTCCCCACCATCTATTCAGAGCTAAGGAAGCTTCTGGGATGAGAAGCGAAATGTCTTAAAACAAAAGCAAGTAAGTCCAGTTCAAAAAGCACCACTGAGGACACAGATAAACCTCCAGGTGGCCTCAATGACCCTCTAAAAGGATGCAAATGACCAGCTGCCTGCAAGGAATATAAATCCTTCCATTCCCCACCATCCAGTCAGAGCCGAAGAAGCTTCTTGGATGAGAAGTGAAAAGTTTTCAAAGAAAAAACAAAGACCAGTTGCCTCTTTGAAGAAGCATCTTTGGGATCTGCCTATCTCATGGCAGAGTCTTAGTAATTTTTTCTAAGTACCCATATTTCTGAATGGAAGTTTTCCAAAGAGAAATAATTGGTCAGTAATGAAGACCAATTCTATAATATAAACTGGTGTAGCCTGTTTAATTTTGCACTGAAGCAAACACAGACCATCAGAGTTATTACAGGATCACGATAAAACCCAAGCTATTGTAGTCCTTTCTTATTACTTTAAATTAAAAACATTTTTTTTCCTTTTTAAATGTTAAGAGCCAGGTCTTGCTCTACAAATGTGCTTTTATTTTCAAGGACCTCTGACTGTCAGAGGTTTCCTAAGTAAATATTTTTATCTTAGTTTTTTAAAAAAAATAAATACGTGGCTCTAACCTTGCATACTATTTCAAGATAATATTCCCTTCTCGTTTTACTTAAAATTTGTTAAAACGCCTTTCCTTGTCCTCCCCATCTCTTCTGAAAACAAAAATACTGGCCAACAATGGTTTTTTATCAAGCAATAAGCATTTTATTTCTTGCAATTTGTTTTGCTGACTGCAAAAGTAAGGCTGTTGATGCAGCAGAATTATCTGTGGAGTGGATAAGTTATCTTAATCTTTGGCGGAGTGTGTTGTTTTGTGTTGGTCTTTTCCGCTGGCTTTAGTTGCTGGGATTTCACCCAGGCCTAGAGTTTTATAAGGGACAATCCTAAAAAAAAAAGAAATTAAAAAAGGTAGATTGGATGGGATGAATCCTTTTGTAAAGGATGGAGGAAGCCGAGTTTGGAAGATTTGCTAAATGAAACTGAAGTACAGAGAAACCAAGTCAGGATACCGTATTTTCCAGCATATAAGACGACCCGGCGTATAAGATGACCCCCGACTTTTAAGAAGATTTTCAAGGTTTTTCATCTTATACGCCGGAAAATACGGTATTCAGTCTGAGCAGGCTGCAAGCAGATTGCGTCTCAATTTCCTTGTCTTCTGTGAATAGTAGAAATTAATTCATTCTTCATCTGTTACCTCCTTATGAAAACAGTGAAGCTGTTGTTAATTCCTGCCTTTCTGTTCCAGGGACCCCTTTCAAGATACTTTCTGATGTGGCTAATAGGACACACCCACTCAATCCATAGCACACTTACAGGTCCGTGCTCAGCACCCAAAGCGTTGTGTTTGCTGTGACTTCGGAATAAAGAGGGTGAGATTTAGAAGGGGGAATTCCATATCAGCAAATTCATCTTACTATGAAAGGTTTTTTTTTTGAAAAGGATTCTTTAAAAAAGAATTATTTTTTTTGCAAAATACAGGTAGACCTAAAACAGTTCATTTATCAATTGGACTAGAGCTGGAAGGGACCTTGGAGGTCATCTAGTCCAACCCCCTGCTCAGGCAGGAAACCCTATACCATTTCATGCAAATGGCTGTCCAGTCTCTTCTTAAAAACCTCCAGTGATGGAGCACCCACAATTTCTGGAGGCAATTTCTGTTCCACTGGTTAATTGTCCTCACTGTTAGGAAGTTTCTCCTTAATTCCAGGTTGCTTTTCTCCTTGATCAGTTTCCATCCATTGTTTCTTATCCTGCTTTCTGGGGCTTTGGAAAATTTAGTGACTGTTCAAAGCTATAAAGCCACTGGAAAAAGTGACTTATGACCATTTTTCACATTTACGACCATTGCAGCATCCCCGTGGTCATGTGACTGAAACTCAGATGCTTGGCAACTGACTCGTGCTTGTGACGCTTGCCGTGCCCTGGGGCCGTACGATTTCTGGCCTCCTGATAAGCAATACACTTTTATTATTGTATTATATTGGGCATAATTATTTAATTCTTTTTAACTCTTTTTTAACTTTTGTATTTACATGTTGATATTTATTGCCCTGTACACCGCCCTGAGTCCTTCGGGAGAAGGGCGGTATAAAAATTTAATAAATAATAATAATAAATAATAAAGTCAACCAGGTTGCTGTCTTAACACCTGCAGCGGTCCACTTAACAACGGGGCCCAGAACGGTCGTGTAACATGGGGCAAAATTCACTTAACCAATGTCTCGCTTAGCGACATCAATTTGGGGGGGGGCGGTGTCAGTTGTGGTTGTTTAGTCGAGCTCTACCTGTCTTGCGTTGAGCCACCCAAAAATAATTTCACCCCAATGGCATTCTGCGACGTTATTCTGCCCGCTTCCCTCTCTCCCATGTACTTGCTAAAATCTAGCGGGGATGCAACAGATGTACATTAAGAAAAGTTGGTTATGTTAATGTGACAGCAATCTCAGGATCGGCTGTTGGAAACGCAGCATTGCACCCGCGTTACCGAATTAACCCTATAACCTTATGTCATTAGCTCACTATTACGCTAATATCTGATTTTGGATTCTGTCCAGTCTCATTAGAGATCCCCCTGTTGATGTTTCTGTTACAGGTAAAATATTAATTGCCTCCGTATCTCTTTCAAAGCTTTGGGCCGAAAAGGCTATTTATAAAGCTGACACTTTTACTGTTAAAGCAGGTAACTATTTAGGGGAAATCTTGGGAGGAAGAGAGGAAACAACCTCTCTCTCTCTCTCTCTCTCTCTCTCTCTCTCTCTCTCTCTCTCTCTCTCTCTCTCTCTCTCTCTCTCTCTCTCTCTCTCTCTCTCTCTCTCTCTCTCTCTCTCTCTCTCTCTCTCTCTCTCTTTTTATGCCTTCCAGTTTGGAAGGAGACATACATACATTACCTTCCGTGTCTCTGTTTAAAATTGGGGTACTTTTCATGAGCGGACGGCTTTTCATCTCCGTCTGATTAATAACGACAAATTGAGGAACGACTTGCAAAGGAAGGAAGACTAGAAAGAGATTTCAGCAGTCTCCAAGTCTCATCGTTTATAGCGGGATCTCCCTAACCGTCTTCTTCTTCTCCGGGAACCATTATAGCCCCCCTCTGCACCCCGGTGTTCTCGTACCTTTTTAGTCCATACCACCCTTTTCATTCTTCTTTTTTATCTTCATACGTTTCATCGTATATAGCTTTCAAATTTATTGCCATGACCTAAGTAAAACGTGTCTTTAAAATTCCTTCCTTCCTTCCTTCCTTCCTTCCTTCCTTCCTTCCTTCCTTCCTTCCCTTCGTTCCTTCCTTCCCTCCCTTTGTTCCTTCCTTCCTTCCTCCATCCCTCCCTCTTTCCCTCCTTCCTTCCTCCCTCCCTTCCTTCCCTCCCTCCTTCCTCTTCCTCCTTCCTTCCTTCCCTCCCTCCTTCCTCCTCCTCCCTCCCTCCTTCCTTCCTTCTTTCCCTCCCTTCTCTCCCTCCTTCTTTCCTCCCTCCCTCCCTCCTTCCTTCCTTCCCTCTCTCCCTCCATCCTTCTCCTCCTCCCTCCCTCTTTCCTTCCTTCCTTCCTTCCCTCCCTCTCTCCCTCTTTCCCCCTTCCTTCCTTCCTTCCTTCCTTCCTTCCTTCCTTCCTTCCTTCCTTCCTTCTCTCCCTCCCTCCCTCCCTCCCTTTTTTCCTTCCTTCCTTCCTTTTTTCCTTCCTTCCTTCCCTCCCTCCCTCCCTCTTTCCCCCTTCCTTCCTTCCTTCCTTCCCTCCCTCCCTTCTCTCCTTCCTTCCTTCCTTCCTTCCTTCCTTCCTTCCTTCCTTCCTTCCTTCCTTCCTTCCCTCCTTCCTTCCTTCCTACGATGTGAGAAGAGAAAACAATCCCATTTTATAAGAGGTCATTCCTCTTACAGAAACTCTTATTTTAAGGGGCAAACTAATAAATGCTGCCTAATGAAAAAGTGGCCATAATGCAGTATAAAGTTCAGTGGAAAGATGGTTCCGGTTATTGCGTCTTCAATTAAGATTAAATCAATCCAGATTAAAGATCTTTAATTAAGATTAAAGCGATTGAACCTAGAACTAAGGAGAAACTTTCTAACAGTGAGAACAATTAACCAGCGGAACCACCTGCCTCCAGAAGCTGTGGGCACTCCCATCACTGGAGGCTTTTAAGAAGAGACTGGACAGCCATTGGTCTGGAATGGTATAAGGTTTCCTGCCTGAGCAGGGGGTTGGACTAGATGACCTCCAGCACCCCTTTCAGGCCTAAGGTTCTTCTAAGATCATCAATGAAAAAAGTTCTGGACACATTTCTACATCTTTCTGAAATAATGAATGGTTCATATTGCAGAAGCTTTAGCAAGTTCATTTGGTTTGGATGCTTCCTAATTAAACTTACGGATCGTTTAATTCTACTAGATTGAATGGTTAGAGAAATTGCAGTTCGAACATGACTTGAAGGGTGCGAATTCACTATAATACTTACGGGATGGCCACACCTTTTCCTAGCGGCCGTGAAACGAAACAATAACATTGCTCTCACCAAGTGGAAGGGCCACGTTCTTACTAAAACTGTTCCTTAAGTCTTTAGCGTTTACTGCAGCAAGGTCTTCCCAAACCAGAACACAGATTTGAAAACCGAAAGTGGCTTTTCTTTTCCTTTTGTGTCACAATTCCCCCCCCCACACACACACTTCTTTTTCTCGAGTTGTTGCTGGATGGATGTCAGTATGACTGCAGGCTGTCAAATGTGACAAGCAAGCAAGCAAGCAAGCAAGGAAAAACAAAAAAAGAAATCCTGAGCTGTTAATTCTGTCTTTTCTATTCCCCAAAGGTCACTGAAATCCCACAGGATTCCCTGTTTGGGGTTTTATTTTAGGGAGGGGAGGGGCATAGAGATAACGGCTGTGATGCACCCGGCTAGGCCGCCGGCAAAGCTGCACGGATTTCAGGGACGCTGAACGCGGCTGGTGAACATCTGGCGGTGTGGATTGGCCGCTTTTGCAAAGCTTTGCCGGTGACAGTTGGCGACATCGCCGCCCTGCCAGGAATAGCCCTGACGCTGAAGCCTCTTCGTGGGCAGAGGCCTCTCTGGCCTCCCAGCGGCACCCAAGGAGGGGATCAGGAGCAGCCAGGGGTGGGAAGACGTGGGGGCAACCAGGAAGGGTGCTTGGGAGAGCAGTTGGTGTGTGTGTGTGTGTGTGTGTGTGTTAATTAAAGGAGTGGAATATATACATAGAGATAGATAGATAGATAGATAGATAGATAGATAGATAGATAGATAGATAGATAGATAGATGATAGATAGATAGATAGATAGATAGATAGATAGATAGATAGATAGACAGACAGATAGATAGATAGATATAGATGAGAGAGAAATGATAGATAGAGATTGATAGAGAGATAGAGAGAGATGATAGATAGATGATAGATGATAGAGATTGATAGACAGATGATAGAGAGATAGAGATGATAGAGATTGATAGAGATTGATAGATGATAGATATGATAGAAAGAGATGATAGAGATGATAGAGGTAGATAGAAAGATAGAGATGATAGATGATAGAGATTGATAAATAGATGATAAAGAGAGATAAACATAGATGATAGATAGATGATAGATGATAGAGATTGATAGATGAGATACATAGATGATAGATAGGTAGAGATAGATAGATGATAGATGGATAGAGATATAGACATGATAATTAGATAGAGATTCATATATGATATAGATAGAGATGGATATATGATAGATATATATAGAGAGATAGAGATTGATATATAGATAGAGAGAGAGAGAAAAAAAATCCTGTTCTATGCAAGCATACATGTAAATTATAATTGATAAATAAATTGTAACAATGCATACATCAGTGCTGGGATTCTACATGATTGTGTGGGTGTGTGACTATATGTTGTTGTTGTTAGTTGCGAAGTCGTGTCCGACCCATCGTGACCCCATGGACAACGTTCCTCCAGGCCTTCCTGTCCTCTACCATCTTCTGGAGTCCATTTAGACTCACGCCTCCTGCTTCAGTGACTCCATCCAGCCACCTCCTTCTCTGTCGTCCCCTTCTTCTCTTGCCCTCCACCTTTCCCAGCATGAGTCTCTTCTCCAGTGAGTCCTTCCTTCTCATTAGGTGGCCAAAGGATTTGAGTTTGAGCTTCAGGATCTGGCCTTCTAAAGAGCAGTCAGGGTGGATCTCCTCTAGGACTGACCGGTTTGATCGCCTTGCAGTCCAAGGGACTCGCAGGAGTCTTCTCCAGCACCAGAGTTCAAAGGCCTCAATTCTTTGGTGCTCAGCATATGACATGTGTGAGTTCCGGCACCTTTTTCTTTTACAAAAAAGCACTGTATATATATATATGTGTGTGTGTGTGTGTGTGTGTGTGTGTGTGTGTCTATACATAAATATATAAAAAATATATATAAAAAAGGTAAAGGTTTTCCTGACAGCCGTATCCGACTCTAGAGCTCCTGTCTTTTCTCAGCTGAGGGAGCCAGCGTTGTCTGAAAACATTTTCCACGGGCAAGCGGTCAGCATGATGATATGCCGAGGTGCACGCAAGACACCAAAGGGCTTCCTATTTATCTGCTCGCATCTGCATGCTTTTGAACTGCTAGGCGTGCAGGAGCTGGGGCAAGAAACGGGAGCTCATCCCATTGTGTGGAGCTGGGGTCTTGAACCCGGGCTGTCAGCATCTTTAACCTCTGGGCCGTCGCACCCCCATCTCTAAGTCACTCTCTCTCCAGCCTGTCAGCTTTCCAGCTGACAAGCTCAGCATCTTTAAGCGCTGAGCCATCACGCCCCTGTCATATATATAATTTAATTTATCCTACTTCTTTTGCCTGTCTGTCTGTCTTTCTGCTTGCCTGCCTGCATGCCTCTTTCTCTTTTTTTCCTCTCTCTCTCCTGTCTATCTGTCTAATCTCTATCTAATTTCTCTATCTTTTCTCTCTCTCCTCTGTCTGACTGTTCGCCTGTCCATCCACCCACCCATCCATCCATGTAATCTCTAATCTCTCTGTCTATCTACTCTTGCTCTCCCCTCTGTCTGTTTCTCTCTCTCTCTCTCTCTCTCTCTCTCTCTCCTCTGTCCGTCTGTCCGTCCATCCATCCATCCATCCATCCATCCATCCATCTCTCTCTCTTCTCTCTCCCTTTTTTCTGTTTCCATGCTCTGTTTTTGTCAAATCCATCACAGCATATAAGAGGGACTTTGATCAGCATAAACATGATTTCAGTCGCAGAGCCTGAAAGACAGATATACTGAATCCCAGCAATTGATTATATATATTGATTAATTGATTATTAGCAATTGATTATATATATATAATAAACCTCAGAAAACATATATATATATATATATATATATATATATATATATATATATATATATATATATATATATATATATATATATATATATATATATATATATATAATAGATACACATATAAATACAGACACACACACAAACATACATACAGACACACACATATTTCTAATTTACTTATAATTTTCTTTTATTATTTATTTATGTGCCTCATCCATATGCTGATCTATAGGATGAATCACATGGTTCATGTACGGTTCTGACAGAGCCCAAAGGGGCCCATTGGGATATTTTAAGGACCTTCCTTTGTATAACGGAAACCAATCTATAGATGCCGCTTAGCAAGGCTGAAGGATCCGATTAAGACCATTTGAGTGCCAATAATGTAGCTACAGATCTTCCACATTAAGGATTTTTTTCCCTTTTATAAAGGCTGAGAATCAGACCTCTGTTGCAGATCAGAAGGCTTTTATTATTATTATTATTATTTTTGGCTTCCCACCATCAGGGAGCAGTGGAGAAACACGGATTGGAGTTGCTGTCATCCTTCCCGTAGCGTCTTGTCCCTTTTCTTGCCTCTTGCCACTGTTGTTAAGGTCACGGTTAAGAGCTCCCCCATAAAAGGACTAGCTAATAGGACCCCCGAAAATCCTTTGCCTAATTCTGAAACTCTATCCCGGCACCAGGCTTGTCCTGCAGCAGCTGAATCCAAGGAGAGGGAAGACGAAACGCAATAAGATCAGGCGGGCTCTGTCAGTGAAATGTCAGATTTCAGAAGCACCTGGATGTAATAGTCTTGGTGTCACCTCACACCTTAAGACATCACACGATGCAAATCCCTGTGTCTCTTGCTCCCACGGCAGGCTCTAAAATAAGCCGAGCACATGTTTTTATTGAGAAGCCTTGTAGCCCGGCCACCGAGATGTGTGTAACCTTGGAGAAGTACGACAAAATGTAAACCGATTGTCCGTTTCTAAATTGGGCGGGGAAAAAAATCCTTGTTCAGAAAGTGCAGAGAAAGCTTCTTTTCCTGGACTTGTCCAGCGGTAAAATATCCTAGATTAGAACCCTCCTGGTTTGTGTTTTCTGATGGGAATGTGTCTTCTTGGAGAAACAAAGGAAGTCCTGTTCCTGGAAGCAATTTCATGCGTTCAAGAGAAGGCATGGAGCGATTATTCCGATGGAACGTTGTAAAAGAAAATAACAGCACCAATCATGTACACCGGGGGTCCCCAACCTTGGCAACTTTAAGACCTGTGGACTTCAACTCCCAGAATTCCCCAGCCAGCCATGGGGAATTGAAGTCCACAGGTCTTAAAGTTGCCAAGGTTGGGGACCCCGATGTAAACGGCCCACACCGAGACGGTGCTGGGTTTTGTTTTGCTATGACTGCAAGTGAGCCAAAGGACAGCCATTTCGTGGTTGAATTTACGGTGTACATTTGTGCCTAGGCTCATGAAACGTAACATAATAAAAGTTGGAAGGTGCCTCAGAGGTCATCTAGTCCAACCCCCTGCTCAGGCAGGAAACCCTATACCACGGGTGTCAAACTCGCCACGTCACGTGACGTGTTGTGACGTATCGCGACTCTTTTTGCATTGCCGGCAATGGGGTGGGCGCGGCTTCGGTATGATGAAACTGGCCCGCGGGCCAGCAGTTTGACACCCTTGCCCTATACCAGGGGTAGGCAACCTCGGCTCTTTTATGACTCGTGGACTTCAACTCCCAGAATTCCTGAGTCAGCATAGCTGACTCAGGAATTCTGGGAGTTGAAGTCCATGAGTCATAAAAGAGCCGAGGTTGCCTACCCCTGCCCTATACCATTTCAGACAAATGGTTGTCCAGTCTGGTGGCAAGCCGTTCCACTGGTGAATTGCTCTCACCATTAGGACATTTCTTCTTATTTCTAGGTTTGTTTGTTTTTTTATTATTTTAATTCCATTTATATCCCGCCCTTCTCCGAAGACTCAGGGCGGCTTACAAACTTAGCAGTAGCCTTCATTCTATGTATATGCCTGCTTATTAGGGCTTTCACACACCCCCCCCAAGCGGCATTACTACAAAGTCAGCTTAATTGCCCCCAACCATCTGGGTCCTCCTTTTACCTACCTGGGAAGGATGGAAGGCTGAGTCAACCTTGAGCCTGGTGGGACTCGAACCTGCACTAATTGCAGGCAGCTGGTGTTACTTAAGGAGGCATTAGCCCACTGCTCCACCAAGGCTCTCCTTGATGAGTTTCCATCTGTTGTTTCTTGACTGACCTTCAGGTGCTTTGGAGATTAGCTTGACTCCCTCTTCTTTCTGACAGCCCTTCAAATATTGGAAGACTGCTATCATGTTACCCCTGGTCCTTCTTTTCATTAAACTAGACATACTCAATTCCTGCAACCGTTCTTCATATTTTTTAGCCTCCAACCCCCTGATCATCTTTGTTGCTCTTCTCTGCACTCTTTCCAGAGTCTCAACATCTTTTTTTTTTAATATTGTGATGACCAGAACTGGATGCAGTGTTCCAAGTGTGTAAGCTGTACTTAGGCTTTGTAAACCTCTACTAACGCTTCATGTGATCTTGATTCTGTCCCTCTATTAATGCAGGCTGGGATTTTCGTTGGATTTTTTTTGGCTGCCGCCACACACTGTTCTTGGCTCATATTTAAGTGATTGTACACTGTTTAGAAGTCTCTGTGCACAGAACCGCTCTGCGGGTAAAAAGAAAAAGGGCTGTGGAATCGCAGGCTTAAGCATGATTCCTAAAATAATCAAAAAAGGGTTATCAGAAGAGTTGTCAAGGGCAAAGAGTTGTTCTGGGTAAACAGATTTATTGCTCGTGCCTACACACAAGAATCTATCAACTGATGGTCAGCAGTAAATTAGATAAGAGTCAATGGAATTCAAGACAGATTGGACTTGGGAACATACCAATTCCAGGCTGATTCCTCTCTTGACTCCGCCTCCATCTTTTGCCAGCCCTAAATCCTTAATTAAGGAGAACAATTAACCAGTGGAACAGCTTGCCTCCAGAAGCGGTGAATGCTTCATCACTGTAGGTTTTTAGGAAGAGACTAGACAGCCATCTGTCTGACATGGTATGGGGTTTCCTGCTTGAGAAGGGGGTTGGACTAGAAGACCTCCAGTGTCCCTTCCAACTCTATTATTCTGCTATCCTTTAAGACAAAGTATTTGAAGCTATTTGAGCCCTTGTTTTCGTTTATTTTCTGATAACAGCTCACAACCAAACATTCTGATTGATTGATATTACAAGGATTTATGATGTAGCTGTCGTAGTACTGGATGTGGCTGCTTGCCTTACGTGGGGAGGAAAAAAACCTCCCCAGATCCATAGAAATAAACGACAGTTTGAAGTAGCCAATATCTGATTACTGGTTTTTGGAGGAAAACCTCTCTTTATGGAGTCCTAAGATGCCACTTTATTTTGATTGATTAATTTAAAATGAGCACCTTCAAAACTGAAATTATTTATAATGGAATGGGGTACTTAGGAAACGTCTGCGGTGTATCCAGAAGAGACAGGGTCAAGGATGGCGGCGTTTATGAAGACAGAAATTATTTAAAAATGTATTTCGTCTCTTGACAAGAACGAAGGGGTTGACAACAGGGGCATGGTGGATAAGAATAGGCAATATCTTGAATCGGGAAAGCACCTGGTGGCTTCATCCACGGGTGAGGAGAGCAGGGCTTTGGAGAATCGGGACTTGGGACTTGGGAAGGAGCAAGAGTAGATGAGATGACTTTGGCTTCGTACTGCATCCTGTAGGAGTTACTTTCTACGTCCTTGCTTGGTGGAACACTCCACCCTTACTGACTGTTGGTAGAGTAGCACATAGAATAACAAAACAGAATAACAGAGTTGGAAGGGACCTTGGAGGTCATCTACTCCAACCCCCTGCTCAGGCAAGTGGCTGTCCAGTCTCTTCTTAAAAACGTCCAGTGTTGGAGCATTCACAGTTTCTGGAGGTAGGTTGTTCCACTACACATTCCTCCTCCTCCTCCTCCTCCTCCCCTTCCTCTTCTCCTCCTCCTCTCCTCCTCCTCCTATTCATTTCTTCCTCCCCCTCTTCTTCTCCTCCTCCTCTCCTCCTCCTCCTCCTCCTCCTCCTCCTCTTCTCTTCTTCTCCTCCTCCTCCCCCCCTCCTCCGCCTCCTCCTCCTTCTCCTCCCTCTCTCCCTGAGACATGGTCATTCATAAGGCAGGGCGTCCCACAGCGTCTTCCTTGACTAGCTGTGCCTCCTCCGTCTTCTCCTGTAGGACCCCTAAGAAAGACACGGCCATCGAGTTCCAGAGTAGGGATATTCAACCTGGGCCCGTGTTCAAAGCGTGTATTAAATCACGTGAACTGGGGCTCTTCTCTAAGAGAGATGACGGGACTTTCCCATTAAAATCTAGTCCTTTTCCGACGCCAAGCAGGTCTAAATCACGGCACTATTGATCAGCCGCAGCTGCATTGGACCTGCGGTGTCGCTGCTCTCGAGCGCCTCAAAGAATTATTAATTGGGTTAAAGAATTTTGCCCCTCTACCTCTTTTCTGCTGAGGCTTGTGGATTTTCTCCTGGTCCTGAGCTGCGTATTGCTTTCCTAACGCACAGGTTAGGGAAGCTTAAAAAAAAGGAAAGAAAGAAACTGGATTATCTTGGCAGGAAGTTGTAGATGTCAGAGCATTTTAAGAAGGGGAGAAACCCCCTCCCTTTCTGAGCATGAAAAGTTAAAAAATCAGATTGTCTCTTAATGCATTGGAAGCTTGGAAGTCTTGCGCAAAAAGCTCTGATGACTCTGGAATAGCCTGGCTGCTCAGGAGGATGGCTCCGTGGATCTTGCAAGATTTCCGTTCTCTTTGTGTAATCCTACAAGCGGTGTTCACTGAAGAGACGGACTATAGGTGGTCCATAGAATAGAATAGAATAGAATAGAATAGAATAGAATAGAATAGAATAGAATAGAATAGAATAGAATTTTAGACTAGACTAGACTAGACTAGACTAGACTAGACTAGAATAGAATAGAATAGAATAGAATAGAGGTATGAATAGAATAGAATAGAATAGAATAATAGAATAGAATAGAATAGAATAGAATAGAATAGAATAGAATAGAATAATGAAGATAGAATAGAATAGAATAGAATAGAGGAATGAAGAATAGAATAGAATAGAGGAATGAAGAATAGAATAGAATAGAATAGAATAGAATAGAATAGAATAGAATAGAATAGAATAGAATAGAATAGAATAGAATAATGAAGAATAGAATAGAATAGAATAGAATAGAATAATAGAATAGAATAGAATAGAATAATGAAGATAGAATAGAAGAATGAAGAATAGAATAGAATAGAGGTATGAAGAATAGAAAAGAATAGAATAGAATAGAATAGAATAGAATAGAATAGAATAGAATAGAATAGAATAGAATAGAATAGAGGTATGAAGAATTGAATTGAATAGAATAGAATAGAATAGAATAGAATAGAATAATAGAATAGAATAGAATAGAATAATGAAGATAGAATAGAATAGAATAGAATATTGAAGAATAGAATAGAATAGAATAGAATAGAATAGAACTGAAAGGGACCTTGGAGGTCTTCTAGTCCAGCCCCCTGCTCAAGCAGGAGAACCTATAGCATCTCAGAGAGGTGATTGTCCAGTCTCTTGACTTACAACAGTTCGTTTAGTGACCTTTCAAAGTTACAACAGCACTGGAAAAGGTGACCTATGACCGTTTTTCACACTTAACGGCCGTTGCAGCATCCCCACGGTCACGTGATCAAAATTCAGACGCTTGGCAACTGGCATGTACTTACGACGGTTGCAGCGTTCCTGGGGGTCACGTAATCCCCTTTTGCGACCTCCTGAGACAAGGGGGGAAGCCCCTAACTTAACAGCTGCAATAATTCACTTAGCAACTGTGGCAAGAAAGGACGTAAAATGAGGCAAAACTCACTTAACAACAGAAATTTTGGACTCGATGGTGGTCGTACGCCAAGGACCGCTTGTACGTGTATTTGCTGCATTGTTGATTTGTTGAGATGTTTAGTGGCACAGCCTGCAGGAGCTAGCAGAAACTTCTTGCTGTTCCATTGTTAAGTTATGTTGTTGTTTAGAATGCCAGTGAGGCTGAGCTGACGGTAACACTTGAGCTGAGCGATAACTTTAAGTTTTTCTGCATTTCCCCCCGCCCCAGCTCTTGTTTTTTTGATTGTCATCTTTGCAACTCAATCAAAATGAGTCATGTTCCTTTGATTTTTCGTATTTTTACAAACACGCAGTTCCAAGGTTTATGATTGCTTTATTACCAAATCTATACAAAGTTGGCAGTTCATTTCTGTAGACTTTTAATGGGTTTTAGAGAGAAATGACTGAGCTTTCTTTGTTGAATTTTCAGAGAGGAAGAAAGAAGAAAAGAGAGAGGGAGAGGAGAGGAGAGGAGAGGAGCATTTCTTTTAACTAATGCAGGAAGAAAGCTACATTGTCAATTAATCTTAAATGGATACTTTTTTCACCCCAAAAGCTTCATTTATCTAAGATCATTTTGTGTAAACAACAAAGCGTTTGATTTATAAACAAATGCTAGAGTTTATTATAACACGGTGGCATATTTATATCTTGTATAATACATAAAATATGATGGGCAACACAGCATTATTAAGACCAGCTTACATTTATAAAGAGATAAGTGAACTTTCAGATTTAAGGAGATGCCTCCCAGCTTGCTCAAAAAAGACGGTGTCAAACAATACATTTTAAAGGGTGGTTTTCCTGCTCATCGGTCAACTTATTCTCCAAAGCCCCTGAAGGCCGGACAAGAAGCGATGGATGGAAACTCACCAAGGAGAGAAGCAACCTAGAACTAAGGAGAAACTTCCTGACAGTGAGAACAATTGATCAGTGGAACAACCTGCCTGCAGAAGCTGTGAATGCTCCAACACTGGAAGTTTCTAAGAAGAGACTGGCCAGCCATTTGCCTGAAATGGTATAGGGTTTCCTGCCTGAGCAGCGGGTTGGACTAGATGACCTCCGAGGTCCCTTCCAACGCTGTTATTCTGCTATCCTTTAAGACAAAGTGTTCGAAGCTATTTGAGCCCTTGTTTTCATTTATATTCTGATAAAAGCTCACAACCAAACACTAACTTCCAGACAGCTATTTAAATCACCTTGGTCCACCTTAATCGAAACCTAACCACGTTGTTAGACGGCTGTCCACCGTTTCCTTCAAGGCATCCTCTGCAGAAGAGCCCAATCAACACCCAGTAATCAATTCCACTATCAAACAATTCTTAAAATATTAGGATGTTAATTTCCCCCCAAACTTTAAGTTGGTATCTGCCTTCCTATTCTGTGTCCTACATTTCTGAAAAAAGGAATATGGGTCTTGACCTCTCTCTCTCTGTGTGGATTCACTTCAGATCCTTTGTGCTTCCCCAGTAAGGTCCCTTCAAGGCTAAACATACCCAGTTACTTGAATCTCCCCTTTTGAAATTGGGTTGCCCAAAGCTGGACCCTGCAGCGTGACCGGCAACGCAATTCATGAAACTTCCAGGTTTACAAAGTGCAATAGAATTTTATTTTATTTTTTTAAAAAAATCATCATCAATTTGAAAAATCGGAAGAAGCTGCCAAATGCAAAATTACTACAGATTGCTGTTTGCAATAGGCAGTTCCTTAAATGGCTAAGGAAAGGCATTGTATGAGACACCAAAATTATCTTACTGAATACAGAATAGCAGAGTTGGAAGGGACCTTGGAGGTCTTCTAGTCTAACCCACCTGCTCAAGCCTTGGTGGAGCAGTGGGCTAATGCCTCCTTAAGTAACACCAGCTGCCTGCAATTAGTGCAGGTTCGAGTCCCACCAGGCTCAAGGTTGACTCAGCCTTCCATCCTTCCGAGGTAGGTAAAATGAGGACCCAGATTGTTGGGAGGCAATAAGCTGACTTTGTAATAATGCCGCTTGGGGTGTGTGTGAAAGCCCTAATAAGCAGGCATATACATAGAATGAAGGCTACTGCTAAGTTTGTAAAGCCGCCCTGAGTCTTCGGAGAAGGGCGGGATATAAATGGAATTAAAATAAAATAAATAAATAAATGGCTGTCTAATCCCTTCTTATAAACGTCTGGTGATGGAGCACCCACCACTTCTGGTGGCAAGCTGTTCCACTGGCTATGTTGTGACTCAGGGCCAGCCTGTGGGTCCGACAGCCGGCTCCGATGTATCGGAGGACTCAGATGTGGGGGAGGAGGGAAACGAACCGGCTGATGATGATTTGGAGACTTTGCAAAGTCCTCAGCCGGGAACCTCTGCTCAGCTGTGTGAGCCCGAGAGTGCGGAGGATGATGACCCACAGCTGGCCCTGTTCAAGGACGCCCGACGCAGGAGGCAGACGAGCAGGGACAAACAAAGAAAGGCTATGGGACTCCTCGGGAGGAGGCACAGGGAGACCACGCCCTGAGCTCTCTATAAAAGGAGTGTTTGGGGAGGGGCTGGTTGCTGAAAGCAACTCTTTTGCTTGAGAGATAAGCTCTTGTGTGTTTACTATTAAATCTTGGCAGAAGCCTTTTAGCCTTGGACGCTTTCCAGTCTCTTCTTTTGAAATAGGGGTTGAGAGAAGAGGGCTGGTTCAGAACAGGCTAATTGTCCTCACTGTTAGGAAGTTTCTGCTTTAATTCCAGGTTGCTTCTCTCCTTAATTAGTTTCCATCCGTTGCTTCTTGTCTTGCGTTCTGGTGCTTTGGAGAATAAGTTGACACCCCCCCCCCTCTTTTCTGTCACAGACCGCTCAAATATTGGAAGACTGATATCATGCCTCCCCTTGTCCTTCTCTTCATTGTTGCTTTTGCTTCTTCACCTTTATCCCCAGCTCAGCTGATGAATGCATCTTGTTCTAGGCATACATTGGACCGGTTTGAATTAATGAAGACGCTCTTTCAAATATTAAAGGCCCCAATTTGTCTAATTTATCACTCAAATCAAGCTTAAGCAGTAGCTGCAATCCCACATCTAACTTGTAACATAAACATGAGAAGGAATGAATAAGTGAAGCCTGTTTAGTTGCTGGAATCTAAGATCTAAGGTTGTCCTACATCTTTAAAGAAATTCTTTTCTTTCTTTCTTTCTTTCTTTCTTTCTTTCTTTCTTTCTTTCTTTCTTTCTTTCTTTCTTTCTTTCTTTCTTTCTTTCTTTCTTTCTTTCTCTCTCTCTCTCTCTCTCTCTCTCTTTTCTTTCTTTCTTTCTTTCTTTCTTTCTTTCTTTCTTTCTTTCTTTCTTTCTTTCTTTCTTTCTTTCTTTCTTTCTTTCTTCAAAGCTGTGTGTACATCTTAAGGTTTTAGTAATTGTTATCCCAATGGACCGAAACATGATATTGTCGTGTCCCTATTAAGGATTCAAGGTGCCATTTTAAAAGGGTTTGGAAGAAACTGGAGTTGTACTATAGGAGAAATAAAAGCCACAACGGATAAAATCTAAGCACAGTGGATCAATATAAAGAATGTATAGATCTATACACTTTATGCATTTTATATAGAAGTTTAAATCGAAGGATTTATCTTAGTAAGCTGCCTGGAGTTACGGAGAGTCAGTTGGGCAGCCGTATAAATTTTCTTAAATAATGTTAAAATTCAGACTGAGAATAGAATAGAATAGAATAAGAAATAGAATAGAATAGAATAGAATAAGAAATAATAATAGAATAGAATAGAATAGAATAAGAAATAGAATAGAATAGAATAAGAAATAATAGAATAGAATAGAATAGAATAAGAAATAATAGAATAGAATAGAATAGAATAGAATAGAATAGAATAGAATAGAATAGAATAGAATAGAATAAGAAATAATAGAATAGAATAGAATAGAATAAGAAATAGAATAGAATAGAATAGAACAGAATAGAATAGAATAATAAGAAATAGAATAATAAGGAATAGAATAGAATAGAATAGAATAGAATAGAATAGAATAGAATAGAATAGAATAGAATAGAATAGAATAGAATAGAATAGAATAGAATAGAATAAGAAATGGAATGGAAAGGAAAGGAAAGGTCGGGGACCTCTGGTGTAACCAGAGGGATGCTGCAAAGGTCGTAAGTGTGAAAAACGGTCATAAGTCCCCTTTTTCCAGTGTTGTTGGAACTTGGAAATGGCATGAGATGGCAGAGGGTCTCCTGCTTCAGCAGGCGGTTGGACAAGAAGACCTCCAAGGCCCCTTCCAGCTCTATTCTGATTGATTGTTATAGAGTCCACCCTGGCTGGATGCTAAAAAAAATTTCCATCCATGCTTGATGAATTACCGCTTCCTTCGGTTTCGTAGTTTTCCCCCCCAAAGCTGCTTTCAGGCAATGAATGTCACAACAGGAGAGCCAGTTGTTTAAGACGATATTAACCTGGACTTGTCATTGGCCTTTAAACCCACTAGGGGTGCATGTTTTGTGTTTGTGTTTTGTGTGTGTGTGTGTGTGTGTGTGTGTGTGTGTGTGTGTGTGTGTGTACACTTGCAGGCAAGCTTTCCCCAAGCAGGAAATCAGCAGTTTCAAATTCCAGAATTTGTACATAAGGGGACAGACAGACCGACATTAGAGGTCCGTAGGATCTCATGTTCATAATAATAAGTCGGAAGGGACCTTGGAGGTCATCTAGTCCAACCCCCTGCTCAGGCAGGAACCCTTATACCATTTCGGATAAATGGCTGTCCAGTCTCTTCTTAAAAACTCCCCGTGTTGGAGCATTCGCCGCTTGTTCAGTTGATATAATATCTTGCTCGCTTTCTTTTCTGCAACTTAGTGTGGAAAAATCCTTCCCGGAATACAGCATTAACCATATCAGTGCCAAGCCGAAAGGAAATTGCCCCGAGCATGTTCAGAAAATGGACGGCTAGCAAGAATCCAGCCAGGCTTGAATCCCAGGAAACGAAACTGCTCTGTTTTCTATCAAATGGGCTGGAGAAGCAGAATGCCGACACCGTGCTGCATTTCACTGGCTATTGATTTGGAGAATAAAACGGGTCCAATTTCGCTTATGCAAATGTTTCCTCGGGAACAAGCAACCTACGTGCTATCATTTTGCACAGCCCAGTGTCGGAACGCTGATTCTGGGAGTTTAAAAGTCCAACCATCTTCCAGGAGAGAAGCAATCTAGAACTAAAGAGAAATCTCCTAACAATGAAGAACAGAATCCGTTTTGTGATAGCAACAACTGACGCCTCTCCTACATATCAAAGCCGCTAGGTCAACATTCAAGAAATGTGCTTGCCAGGTCGTCACAGTTTGAATGATAGCCAGGACTCTCGTTCTGTTCTTTTGCGTCCTTGTTAGTTACACCGCTGTTCTGCATCTGGGTATTATTCAGTGGAACCACCTGCCTCCAGAAACTGTGAATGCTCCAACACGGGAAGTTTTTAAGAAGAGACTGGACAGCCATTTGTCTGAAATGTTATAGGGTCTCCTGCCTGAGCAGGGGGTTGGACTAGATGACCTCCAAGGTCCCTTCCAGCTTCTATTCTATTCTATTCTATTCTATTCTATTCTATTCTATTCTATTCCTTAATTCTATTCTATTGCTTTATTCTATTCTATTCTATTCTATTCTATTCTATTCTATTCTATTCTATTCTATTCTATTCTATTCTATTCTATTCTGTTTGGTTCTGTTCTATTCTATTCTATTCTATTCTATTCTATTCTATTCTATTCTATTCTATTCTATTCTATTCTATTCTATTCTATTCTATTCTATTCCATTCCATTCCATTCCATTCCATTCCATTCCATTCTATTTACTATTCTATTTACTATTCTATTTACTATTCTATTCTATTCTATTCTATTCTATTCTATTCTATTCTATTCTATTCTATTCTATTCTATTCTATTCTATTCTATTCCTTAATTCTTAGACATCCAGGTGGTTAATCTCTCTTTTCTTTCCATCGCAGTGGTTCATTGAGAAAATTCATCAAGTGACCTCGTCTTTAGACACTCTAGCAGAGCCTTTGAAGTCACCCTGGGTGGCCTTGCCTGCAACAAACATTTTCTTGTAAAGCTTAAGAATTTCCTTCATCCATCTCCTTTTCTCCTCCAGTTAATGAGATCTAAGTCTGGCCCAACTTCAGTACGCGTTAGCTTCTCCACAATACCTTACGATGAAGTCTTTCCCCACTCCGGTGATTGAAAGTCTGGAATTTGGTAATTCACTTTGTCCCACTTTTATTGATTCGGTGGCATCGGTCCAAACGCTGAAAGAAAATATTTTCTACCTTGTTGTCCTATCCTTAGACTATGTCATGGTGAAGAGCGGATGAGAAGTATCGGTAGCACCAGAAAAGGGCTTTTCAAGGTTTATTTTCCATTGTGAAAGCAGCTTATGTTTAATTATAGGTGTTTCCAAGGGCACCGTGTTCTTTGGCGATGTCTTTTTTTTTTCCTTATCTGAACTCATTTTGCTTACTCTAACACATTCGCGCCACCGAGTTTTTCTCCACCGACAGAAGCATTTCATGCGTTCTGCTTAAGAACTGCATTAAATATTTAAGTACCTCATTATCTCCTCTGTTTTGATTGAACATTTACATTTTCCTCCTTGAGAATCTCGCTGAAAAATCATTTAGCGTTAACACGAACGCTTCCCACGTACAACATTAAAGCTTTTGCTTCTGCTGATTGCCATTTTTTGGGGACTGACCAAACATGAGCCACAATCAAATAAATTATATTTAAGGTAGATAGGATTATGGAGTTCAATATTTAATACACTGGAAAGCTTATTGAAATATCATTGCGGGTTTTTTTCTTTTTTTAACAGAAGCCTGAACTGCTTTTTTCCCTGGCTTGAAACTAATCTAACTTTTGGAACGAGGAGGAGAAATCTGTTCCCATCTCACAACTCATTCTCGATGTTTCAAAGTTTCAAAAGTTTGTGCGCCGCATTAATTAGGTGAGGCAAGGATTATAGCCTCCTTGATGACCTCTTAGACAGGGATAAAAGGCAGAAAACAAAATTTCATTTGGTATGAACGGGAGAGAATATTTGCAGCTCAGGGCTGAACTGTGAGGGTCCTTGGTGTTCTCTAAGCTTGGTTATTTTCTTCAGATGTTTTATTACCAAACTAGGTAACGTCATCAGTGTTGAATTGCACTGATAGCTCTCGTGATGTTACCTAGTTTGGTAACGAAACATTTGCAAGAAAAAAAGCAAGCTCAAGAGAACACCAATGATTCCCCAGTTTCATTTAGGGCATGAAATGGGATCCTAATAATGAAAATGGTTTTACAGAATACCTGTTGTGATTCAGGGTCAGCCTGTGGGTTGGGCAGTTGGGTCGGAGGACTCAGAGGAGGAGGAGGGGGGTGTTGAAGAGCTTGCTGAGGGGGTTGAAGATCTTGCTGATGAGAGCCCTCAGCCAGGCCCCTCCCACTTGGTCACCACGGAGACCCAGCTGTGTGAGCCTGACAGCGTGGATGAAGATGACCCACAGCTGGCCCTGTTCAAGGACGCCCGATGCAGGAGGCAGTCAATCAGGAGTAAACAGAGGAAGGCAATGGGGCTTCTCGGAAGGAGGCAGAGAGAAGCCATGCCCTGAACTCTATATAAGGGGAATGTGTGTGGAGGGCTGGTTTGCTGAAGGCAACCGCTTGGATAGTTCCTGTTTCTTAAAGCTCCTGTTTCTTGGTTTGTCTTGTTCCGTTTGTTTTTGTGGCAATAAATTTGGGAGGCGTAATTCCAGCCTCTTGCCTTCTTGTAAAAGGGGTTGTCCCTGCCTTTTCTGCAGGGCCGGTAGCAGGCTGGTACAGAACAATACCAGAGTTGGAAGGGGCCTTGGAGGTCTTCTAGTCCAACCCCCTGCTCGAGCAGGAGACCCTTACAGAATTAGAGAATGCCAGAGTTGGAAGGAACCCTGGAGGTCATCTAGCCCAACCCCCTGCTCAGGCAGGAGATCCTTATAGAATAACAGAGTCGGAAGGGACCTTGGAGGTCTTCTAGTCCAACTCACTGCCTAAGCAGGAGACCCTATACCATTTCAGTCAAATGACTGTCCAGTCTCTTCTTTAAAAACTCCAGTGTTGGAGCACCCGCCACTTCTGGAGGCAGGTTGTTCCACTGCTTAATTGTTCTCCCTGTCAGGAAATTTCTCCTTAGTTTTAAGTTGCTTTTCTCCTTGATTGGTTTCCAACTGATGCAGTTTAAAAGGGCAGGGACGGTTATATTGGTCTTCAGACAAGATCCTTCAGACTCTCTGTAGGATTTTGATGCCTTGCTCTTTTCCCGAGGCAAGTTATTTTCAGGAGATTAAGTTAAATGTCAGGTGGGCCTTAAGTTAAATTCTTGCGTGACTCAACTTGCCACTTCCTTACATTCTCTCTCTCTCTCTCTCTCCTTCCACTTTGTCCCTTCCTTTGCAAGTCTCGGCAAACAATAATAAATTCTTTGAAACCTTTAATTTAGGAAGCGGAGTGAATTATGCAAAGTAAGTGGAGACATGCAAATTATTTATCTCGCTTTGTTTGCTCAGGAGGTTCCCGAGGCTGTTGACGGAGGGGTGTAATCCTGAATCAACAAGGCCTGTTTTGTGTAGATAAGAAGTGTTAGGGCAGTCCTAATACATGTCAATATTCCTTATCTGGTTTTTTTGCTAGTCCCTTACATGTGACAGGTAATCTGGTGTCTTCTTTACCTTGGATAGTAGGAATAGCAACACTCTTGCTGTCGAAGACGGGTGGACCATGTAGATATGTGCTGCAGGGCAGAGGTGGGGAACCATGGACCCTTTAGGACTTGTGGACTTCAACTCCCAGGATTCTGAGCCAGCGTGTCCACAAGTCATAAGAAGGGACATCTTATGTCCTCTGGGACATAAGGCTAAGATCCTGTGGGACATCTGTGGGACATTTTATCTCCTGTGGGACCTAAGGCTAAGATCCTGAGGGACATCTGTGGGAAAGCACTCAGACAATGGGCTATGAAAGAATAATATGAAAATTAATAGAATTAAGTTCTAACCAGGACTGCTAAGAAAGTGATTACTGTATAATGAATGCCTGCTCTTATATGTTCTCTGTTGTGATTTTGTGATGTTGTGATGTTCTCTGTGAGATTCAGGGTGCTGGTGATGACCTATAAAGCCCTAAATGGCGAGGGTCCGGGATATCTGAGGGAACACCTGCTGCCGGCATCAAGCTCCCTTCATCCAGTGCGCTCCCACAGGGAGGGTCTTCTCAGGGTGCCGCCGGTTAAAGATTGCCGGCGGGTAACACCCAGCGGGAGGGCCTTCTCAGTGGGCGCACCTGCCCTGTGGAACCAGCTGCCCGCGGAGCTTAGGACTGCCCCCCGACCTCCGTTCATTCCGCCGGGACCTGAAGACCTGGCTCTTCGAGCTCTCTGGCCCAGGCTGAGAATTTTTTAATTTTAATTTTAACTGGGTTTTAATTTTCTCAGGGTTCTATTTAATCTCTTTTAATTTTGTTTTAACGTTTGTATTGACTGTTTTTTAAATGCCCTGTAAACCGCCCTGAGTCCTTCGGGAAAGGGCGGTATATAAATCTAAATAATAATAATTAATAATAATAATAATAATAATAATAATAATAATAATAATAATAATAATAATAATTACTATTATTATTATTATTATTATTATTATTATTATTATTATTATTATTATTATTATTATTATTATTTTCATCCATTGCAGATTATTCCTCTGCACATCGTTTTCTAGTTTTTTTGGCTCAATGTCCCCTCCTGATTATTATTTTTTGCCATAAAGTTATATCGATGCAATAAAATGAGCGAACAAGTCTGCATCACCTCATCACTTATAAACTTGGACTATTGAGTTCTCTTGAAGATCCGAGTTTCAGTTTTTATGTTGAGTAATCACTTTTCAGCATGGAATCGAATTTAAACGTTCTTTGATCGAGTTGTCTTCATCTTTAAAATCGTCGCCGGTGGTTAAGAAAAAAAAAAGACTTTTTTTATTTGAGAATGTTTTTCTACAATAACTAAGCACCTGTAACCTTCTCATAATTTATTTGGCGGTTTTCAAGGTTTAATACTTGTTGGGTAGATATGAATTGCAATAAAGAACAACAGATCTCTCTATTAAAAATCTTTGAACCATACCCCTCATGAAGGCGTGGGGTATTAAGGCGTTCAACAATAGTCATTACACCTTTATTTTAATTCGCTTCCTTTCTTATGTTATGTACTAATTGAAATAGTTCAGCTTGCCCATAAGCGGGTGGTCATGCAAGAACGAGCCGATAGTGATAAAATTGGAATAAGAGATACTAAATGCAGCGTTGTAATCAATAAGGCTGCAATGAGAACATAACGAGCAGCTCCAGATGAGGAAATTTAAATTGTTCTTACTCTGAACAAGGGAAGGAGTAATCGGGTTGCATGATGGAGATCTAGATAATGTTGTGTCAGCTTTCGCCAGACTACGATCCATTGGTTAGTTGCCTTTTGGGGGATCCGGAATTCTGAATATTTCCCTATTGCAAACATTTAGGAAAGGACCGTGGAGATTATTAGTCATCCGGGTCAAGATGCTTTTTCATGAAGCAACTGGAGTTGTTTTTCCTTTGAAGAGGTTGCGCTGCTCATCCCAGAAGCTTCTTCGGCTCTGATTGGCAGCTGGGGTGTGGAAGGATTTATACTCCTTGTAGACAGCTGGTCATTTGCCTTCTTTTAGCGAGTTGTTGAGGCCACCTGGAGGTTTGTCTGTGTCCTCAGGGTCCAAGTGGACTCAATGAAGCTTCTTGGATGAGAAGCAAAATTTATTTCCATTTATATCTCGCCTTTCTCCAAAGACACAGGGCGGCTTACAAGCTTAGCAGTAGCCTTCATTCTATGTATATGCCTGCTTATTAGGGTTTTCACACACCCCCAAGCGGCATTATTACAAAGTCAGCTTAATTGCCCCCAACAATCTGGGTCCTCATTTTACCTACCTGGGAAGGATGGAAGGCTGAGTCAACCTTGAGCCTGGTGGGACGCGAACCTGCACTAATTGCAGGCAGCTGGTGTTACTTAAGGAGCCATTAGCCCACTGCTCCACCAAGGCTCTCCTTGATGAGTTTCCATCTGTTGTTTCTTGACTGACCTTCAGGTGCTTTGGAGATTAGCTTGACTCCCTCTTCTTTCTGACAGCCCTTCAAATAGGAGGCCTTAGCCCACTGCTCCACCAAATGTCTTCCAGGACAAACAAAGTAAGTCCAGTTGCCTTTTGAAAAAGCACCTTTGGGACAGCTCTGCGGATTGTTTTCTTGGTAATGGTAGGAAGCCAAGAAAGTTGAAGAAAAAAACCCACCTCTCCTCCTTATCAATTTCAGGGTCTGCTATCTCTCCATCACTGAACTTTGTAGTCTTCAAGAGCAGGGATCCCCAACCCCCAGTCCGTAGACTGGTACCGGGCTGCGGCATGCCAGCAACTGGTCCGCACAAACAAGCCAAGCTCCATCCACGGGATGCAGGCAGCACACAAAACCTCTCTCCACGGAAGCGGTCCCTGGTGCCCAAAAGGTTGGGGGCCTCTGCTCAAGAAGTTCTGATGTCTTCCCCTCAACATGCTGCCTTCAAAATCTTGACTTGGGCCGGTGGTTCACGCAAAGCTGTTTAGCAGGCAAACCAAATGTGTAGTTATATCAACAATTGTTACTGGGAAGAGTAATCCTCAAGGTTATATTGGGGGTCTGATTTGTCTTCCATGCACCTCCAGGTTTGCAAGGAAGTGCCGGCAGACACACAAAACCTGTGGATTTTTCATGATTTACAAGTTTTTAACTGGCAGCCTGGGAAGAGGCTGCTTGCGTTGCCTTGAGATAAATGGCGAATCCTCGCTGCAAAACGGTTTTTCAGGTTGAGCGGAAAATTATTGGAATTGCACACAATCCTTCAGTAAGTGAAAGTGATTTCAGAGATCTTTTGTAAATTGATTGTCAATGAGTCCACCTTTATTTGGTCCTAGAGAAACAGAGACCGTGAGATCGGTATTCTGGTGTTCAAAAAGGATGGCAGATTTTTCACGGCTGCAGAAATGAGATCATGAATAGTCAAAATTCACTGGAGGTTTTTAAGACGAGATTGGACAAACCTTGGTCTGAAATGGTATAGGATTATATCATTGGACTAGATGACCTTCAAGGTCCCTTCCATCTCTGTTATTCTATTCTGTTCTGTTCTGTTCTGTTCTTCTTCATTATTCTATTCCTATTCCTATTCCTATTCCTATTCCTATTCCTATTCTATTCTATTCTATTCTATTCTATTCTATTCTATTCTATTCTATTCTATTCTATTCCTTAATTCTATTCTATTCTATTCTATTCTATTCTATTCTATTCTATTCTATTCTATTCTATTCTATTCTATTCTATTCTATTCTATTCTATTCTATTCTATTCTATTCCTTAATTCTATTCTATTCTATTCTATTCTATTCTATTCTATTCTATTCTATTCTATTCTATTCTATTCTATTCTATTCTATTCTATTCTATTCTATTCCTTAATTCTATTCTATTCTATTCTATTCTATTCTATTCTATTCTATTCTATTCTATTCTATTCTATTCTATTCTATTCTATTCTATTCTATTCTATTCTATTCCATTCCATTCCATTCTATCCCATAATTCTCTTCTCTTCTCTTCTCTTCTCTTCTCTTCTCTTCTCTTCTCTTCTCTTCTCTTCTCTTCTCTTCTCTTCTCTTCTCTTCTCTTCTCTCCCATAATTCTATTATTCTATTCTATTCTATTCTATTCTATTCTATTCTATTCTATTCTATTCTATTCTATTCTATTCTATTCTATTCTATTCTATTCTATTCTATTCTATTCCTTCATTTTCTCCTCTCTCTTCTCTTCTCTTCTCTTCTCTTCTCTTCTCTTCTCTTCTCTTCTCTCCCATAATTCTATTCTATTCTATTCTATTCTATTCTATTCTATTCTATTCTATTCTATTCTATTCTATTCTATTCTATTCTATTCTATTCTATTCTATTCTATTCTATTCTATTCTTCATTATTCTATTCTATTCCACTCTTTTTATTTTATTCTGCTCTACTCTTCTCTACTGTACTCCACTCCATTCTATTCCATTCTTCATTATTCTATTCTATTCCGCTCCACTCCACTCCTGTCCACTCCACTCCATTCCATTCCATTCCAGTCCAGTCCAGTCCAGTCCAATCCATTCCATTCCATTCCAGTCCAGGCCAGTCCAGTCTAGTCTATCTTCTTATTCTATTCTATTCTGTTCTATTCTAAATGTCCACCTAGTTGAGAAGGCGTACGTAAGAACAAGGGATCATAGAACATATGATCTGTTTTCTTTCTGAGTCCCAAGCCAGAATGCATAAAAATAACTGGATGATGATTGGTCAATTTTTTGATCCGCTTCTGTTTGCCATGCGAAGGAATTTAACTTTTTAACTATTGCTAGGGAGACATTCAGAGTGACGCTTCGCAAAGCAGCGATTAGGTATTGGATGGTCAGTGAGGTAGAAATTTGTAGTTTTCTTTGCAAGTCCTCTTACAACTCACAAATTATAAGCAGGGAAAATTAAAAATCCCTGACCTGACAACTTTACTGGATAATGGCTAATAATGTCACGTTCGTGAAGGAGTAGGGGAAAGAAACAGCTATAAAAACTCACGGTACTTCTTGAGAAAAACAGCAACAGCTCTCGTTTCCCAACCATATGGAAGCATCTACCGTAGGTTACACTGCAGTTTTTCCTCTTATCTTTTCTTATAATATCCGATTATCTGCTTTGATGCCAGCCTGGGTGACTCACTCTAATTCCTTAGTTATTCAGTTTCTCCCCCTTTGTAAATAAACAAATCTCAAATTCTTCAGGAAAGTTCCATTCCCCCCCCCCCCGGGTGGGTTTCTCTCAATCCGAACCTTATTTCGGCCTCCGATAAAATCAAAGGGAAGGCAAGCAAGCAA
Organism: Vipera ursinii; assembly: GCF_947247035.1. Classification (NCBI taxonomy): domain Eukaryota; kingdom Metazoa; phylum Chordata; class Lepidosauria; order Squamata; family Viperidae; genus Vipera; species Vipera ursinii. The sequence continues at coordinate 1,758,355 of NC_139521.1, read as the reverse complement.
AGTGTCAACCGGTATCTTGGATTTTATTAGAGATGGCCGTTGGCAGCTTCGGTTTAACATTAGGGTAGTAGACTGTTCCCGAGGCAGCGAACTGAAGGCCCTTGTCCATTATAGGAGGCTTAAATTTATATCCCCCACTCGGGAGAAGAACAGTGCGATTTAATGAAACTGTTTGGCATTTGAGCCTATTCCTCTCGATCAACGAGGGAGCAGATGGAGTTGCATGCCATGGACCCTGTCTTCTAAATCCCAGCCGAAGGCTAGCCCCAGACTTGCCAACTTCTTGAGACAACTGGGAACATTAACTTGCCGGAATACAGGTGAGAAATTATTCTCAAGGTAGGAAACTGAGGACAGCACGCCCAGGATAAGCACATAGTCCCGAGTCTTACTTTGGAACTTGTGAAATAGTTTCCGGTTAGCGACTGCTCTGGCCACTGAGAACCGTGGAAAAGTCCCAAGCAGGATGGGAATATAGTAGTAGTAGGAGTAGTAACAATAACAACAACAACAATAACAATAATAATAATAATAGTTGTTGTTAGCTGCGAAGTCGTGTCCGATCCATCGCAATCCCATGGACAACGTTCCTCCAGGCTTTCCTGTCCTCTACCATCTTCTGGAGTCCATTTAAGCTCACGCCTCCTGCTTCAGTGACTCCATCCAGCCACCTCCTTCTCTGTCGTCCCCTTCTTCTCTTGCCCTCAACCTTTCCCAGCATGAGTCTCTTCTCCAGTGAGTCCTTCCTTCTCATTAGGTGGCCAAAGTATTTGAGTTTCAGCTTCAGGATCTGGCCTTCTAAAGAGCAGTCAGGGTGGATCTCCTCTAGGACTGACCGGTTTGATCGCCTTGCAGTCCAAGGGACTCGCAGGAGTCTTCTCCAGCACCAGAGTTCAAAGGCCTCAATTCTTTGGCGCTCAGCCTTTCTTATGGTCCAACTTTCACTGCCATACATTGCAACTGGGAAGACCACGGCCTTGACTATAGGCACTTTTGTTGACAGGGTGATATCTCTGCTTTTTAGTGTGCCGTTTAGATTTGCCATGGCTTTCCTCCCCAGGAGCAAGCGTCTTTTAATTTCTTGGCTACAGTCCCCATCTTCAGTGATCTTGGAGCCCAGGAAAATAAAATCTGTCACTAACTCCATTTCTTCCCCATCTATTTGCCAGGAATTGAGAGGGCCAGATGCCATGATCTTGGTTTTCTTAATGTTTAGTTTCAACCCAACTTTTGCACTCTCCTTCTTCACTCGCAACAAGAGACTCTTCAGTTCCTCTTCACTTTCTGCCATTAGAGTGGTATTATCTGCAATAATAATAACAAAAACAACAACAACAACAACAACAACAACAACAACAACAACAATAATAATAATAATAATAATAATAATAATAATAATAATAATTAATAATAAAACAACAACAACAAAGTTGGAAGGGACCTTGGAGGTCATCTAGTCCGACCCCCTGTTAAGGCAGGAAACCCTATACCATTTCAGACAAATGGCTGACCAGTCTCTTCTTAAAGGTTTCCAGTGTTGGAGCATTCACCACTTCTGGAGGCAGGTACTTCCACTGGTTAATTGTTCTAACTGTCAGGAAGTTTCTCCTTAGTTCCAGGTTGCTTCTCTCCTTGATGAGTTTCCATCCGTTGCTTCTTGTCCTGCCTTCGGATGCTTTGGAGAATAGCTTGACTCCCTCTTCTTTGTGGGCAGCTGCTATCATGTCCCCCCCTCGTCCTTCTCTTCGTTAAACTAGACACCCCCCAATTCCAGCAACCTTTTCCTATTGTTGAAGAGTGAAAGGCAGCCAAGTCAGAAGAAGCTAGCTAAACAAGTTAAGTTTGAAAGCTAGAGAGTTGGAAGCAGACCAGAATGAGCTGAAGCTGCTTCCTTAAATTATGGCTTATGGGAAATCAATCTATCCCAGTAATAAATAACTTGGTAGCCTGCAGATATTTTGGACTGTTGTAGCATAAAAGCAGGGAAACAGGAGACCAAGGTTGTCTCACTGCAGCATTGCATTTCTTACAGGGGTGAATTAGATGTCTCTGAGGTGAGTAGGAGATGGAAACAACCATTTTTCTGCTGGAGTTCCTCCTTACTTGCTAGTTAGGGGCCACCATAACTCCTGCAATACGTTGCTGTTGGCTCCCCTTGCAGGAGCTGTAGCTCAAAACCTTTGACAATATTTAGAAAGATTGTTTTTTTCTTGTTCACTTTATCCAAACAACAACAACAAACCCTTTCAGTTGCAGTAAGCAGTTAAGCAGTTACCAGCCATTCATAACTCTCAGAACCATTATTGTACTAAGAGAACATGTATTAGTATTGCTAGTGCTATTGGTCACCTCTCGTGAAAGGCAGAAGTCTTTGTGATAGGTTTTGTTCTGTACCAGCCTGCTACCGGCCCTGCAGAAAAGGCAGGGACAACCCCTTTACAACTGGCAAGAGGCTGGAATTACGCCTGCCAAATTTATAGCTACAAAAACAAACAAGACACGAACCAAGAAACAGAAGCTTTAAGAAACAGGAACTATCCGAGCGGTTGCCTTCAGCAAACCAGCCCTCCCCACACATTCCCCTTATATAGAGTTCAGGGCGTGGCTTCTCTCTGCCTCCTTCTGAGAAGCCCCATTGCCTTCCTCTGTTTACTCCTAATTGACTGCCTCCTGCGTCGGGCGTTCTTGAACAGGGCCAGCTGTGGGTCATCATCATCCACACTGTCAGGCTCACACAGCTGGGTCTCCGTGGTGACCAAGTGGGAGGGGCCTGGCTGAGGGCTCTCATCAGCAAGATCTTCAACCCCCTCAGCAAGGTCTTCAACACCCCCCTCCTCCTCCTCTGAGTCGTCCGACCCAACTGCCGAACCCACAGGCTGACCCTGAATCACAAGAGGTTTTATTCGATGATTAGATAACTAATCAAGCAGAATATTTGTAAGGTCCTTGGTGATCTTTGAGCTTGCTTGTTTTCTTGCAGACGTTTCATGACCCAAACTAGGTAACATCATCAGTGCTGGTAAAGAGGTGGGTTTGTTCTCAGTTTATATCCTAGGCCAGGGGTGTTCAAACAAGTCCCTTTTATGACTTGTGGACTTCAACTGCCAGAATTCCTCAGCGTGCCTGGCTGAGGAATTCTGGGAGTTGAAGTCTACAAGCCATAAAAGGGCCATGTTTGAAGACCCCTGTTCTAGAGTCTCAGCATCTTTTCTGTATCGTGGTGGCCTCACTAGAGGCACCATCAGAACTAGGGTTTCGTCCTGGCTTTCTTGACTTTTGCCTTTGGACAACTGTGAGCTCGTGTGGGTCAAGATAAGGCAAAGCCATCTTGTGTGTATGTTGCACAGAAGTGGGTGCATTCCACATTTGCTAGCTTAGAAAAGGAGAAAGTTTTGTTTGGGGGAAATGGTGGACCGCACAGGCCTCTGGAGTCAGCTATACTTACGTTGAGATTTTGGGCAAAGTTTACACACACACACACACACACACACGCACACACAAACACGCACAGATACTTTAAAGCTGAGCACAACAGGCTCCGTCTTTGTGTATGAAACCGAGTACAGGTAGTCCTCAACTTACAATTGCTCGTTTAGTGACTATGCAAAGTTACAACTTTGCAGTGAAATTAGGAACTTTTGACCGTTTTTCACACTTACGACCTTTGCAGCATCCCCAGGGTCATGTGATCGGAATTCAGACGCTTGGCAACTGACTCATATTTATGCCGGTCGCAGTGTCCTGGGGTCACGTGACCCCCTTTTGCGATCTTCTGAGAAGTAAAGTCAATGGGGGAAGCCAGATTCATTTAACAACCGGGTCACTAACTTCTCCACTGCAATGATTCACTTAAGGTCGTAAAGTGAGGGGGAAAAAAAATCACTTCCCAAATGTTTCAGTTAACAACAACAAACACTTTGGGCTCCATTGTCAGGTCGAAAGCTGGAGGACTACCTGAGTTTCCTAATCTTTGGAGAAATTGGAATAACCCTGTTGTTTTTGTGACAAGCATGTCATTTGTTTTGCCGGTCTGCAGTTGATTAATTTGCAAATGATATTCCAATAAAGTACTTAGAAGTAGATAATTACAATTATATTAACAGTTACGGGGGGAAGCAGATGGTATTCTGAGAAGATGCCACATAGAATTACTGCTGATGCTGTGCAGTAACGTGGCGTTCACTCGAGCGGCCCACAAACAACCAACTTAAAAAAAAAAAAAATAAATCTGCTGATATTCCAGATTGAAGCAAAAAATAAATAAAATAAAATCCGCTGTTTTGTTTCACGTTCAATTCCTAACTAAATTGCTGTTTGCCATTTCCAGGGCTTAGTAAGTGCACACTTTTTTTTTTTTACAACCAGCACAGTAACTCTGTTCCTGAAGGCATCTCAAAAAGAACCGATTTCTTTTTACCCGTTGTTACCATTTCTCTGTCAACCGTGCACGAATTCATCAATGAACTTTTTTTTAAACAAAAGAAAACAAAAAAAAACAGGGACCTGATCGCCCTCCTTTACAAACACGTTTTATTTGGGTTTCGCCGCGCAGTCAACCAGATGTTCAGACTGGAATTTGGCCTTTTGATCCGCCTATCAAGTCCTTCCCGGGGACCTGGGATAGGCAGATGTTTAATGGTCTTTCAGCTATTGTCTCTGGATGTCAGCTGTCCCAACTAAAGCTGCCTTCTGCAATTGACTGATAGGAATTGTGTCAATGCCACCGACGGTGTTTGAATGGTGCTCCGGTTGTTTTGGGATTGCACCGAAGGAAGCATTGATGCTTCCTTTGCTTTCTTTTGTCATTCTTGTTCTGTTTGCAGGTCTGCATATTTTGTGATCTTCTCCAGTTATTCCCAAAGAATGCTTTTTCAGGAGACAATTGGACTTTCTTGTTTTTCCTTTGAAGACATTTCACTTCCCATCCCAGAAGCTTCTTCAGCTCTGACTGGACGGTGGAGAGCAGGAGGATTTATACTCCTTGCAGACAGCTGGTCATTTGCATCCTTTTAGAGGGTCGTTGAGGCCACTGGGAGGTTTCTCTGTGTCCTCAGGTTATGGAGCCTTCTTGGAACTTCTGAATGGACAGGTTCTGACAGATGAAACTCTTCAAACAACCTCGAAGCATTGTTTTCTTTAAAGAATCTTTATTTGAATAACATGGCATCGGCACGTACATCGGTGAAGCCAAAATCTGAATTCCCCTCCCCTGAACACATAGTAGGCCAGCATAATTCCCTTCTCTAATTAACAATCATAAATCACGTTCTCCAATTAATTTGAAATGCAGGCTTTCCCTCCAGTTCTCCAACCCACCATTTCTTATCATCTCGTATTTCAAACAACCTTGAATCACACACTACTACGATATTGTTGTGTCTAACTAACTGTTCTGTTCCAGCCTACGACCGGCCCTGTTTGAATGTCAGGGACAACCCCTTTTTATAATCAACAGGCTGGAAAAACCCCCAACCAAATTCATTTAGAAAGAGTTCAAACAAAAGTTAAATGAAAAGTTGAAACAAGACTTAAACCAAAAGGTTAAACGAGTTAAACAAGAATAACAGACCAGGACTCTAGCAGAAGATCGTCAAATGGTTGCTTTCAGCAACCAGCACCTCCCACACATTCCCCTTTTATCAGCAGTCCCAAGGCGTGGCTTCTCATTGCCTTCTCCCGAGTTGGCTCATTGCTTTCCTCTGTTCTGTTCTGCTAGATTGCTTCCTGCTCCTAGCATCCCTGAACAGAGCCAGCTGTGGATCATCTTCTTCCAATCCTTCGTGCTCACACAGCTGAGTCTGAGGAGGAACAAGATGGGAGGGGCCAGGCTGAGAGTTCTGCAGTGCATCAGACCCTTCCTCTGACACCAAAGGCTCTCCAAATCCCTCCTCCTCCTCCTCTTCAGAATCATCAGGCTCAGCTGCCGAAACCACAGTCTGATGCTGAATCACAACACTAACTCCCATACATATTCCTCCTCCTCCTCCTCCTCCTAGTATTATCTAATTCTAACTCTAAGAGTAAAACAAAATATAAGGAAAATGGCGGCATCTCCATATGTTGTCAAAGCAAGAACATTCAATGTTAGCAACGGTGACAACTGTGTTGTAGACTGGAGATAGAGGATGTTGTATCTCTCCCCCTGTGTTGAGGGAGGGCTGTACAGTTTTGACCTAGATGGCCTCTTTGACCCCCTATGTTGTGCCCTGCGTTTGTGAAGTAGTTGTTGTGTTTCCCCTATCCACAGTTCTGCAAGACTCAGTTGCAAAAATCGTGAGATTATCTATAAGATGCCTGTGGGATCCAAGTCAGTAACAGGATGCGGTTTTTAAAGTTCAATCTTCTTTATTCCTTTCTGCCTTTTTTCCCTGTGTTTCCTGTACTTAGCAATAGCCCTTTTCATGTTTCAACACTTAAAACAAAAGCAGCCAAAAAGCATCCTTCTTACTAGAAATGCAAATGAAGAACAGCAACATCTTTTTCATCCATCTTTTAAGAAAAATAAAGACATTTTTGGAATTTCAGCTGAGTCAGGCATCTTGAGTTTGATGTTTTTAAGGGCAGCAAACTCCAAAAAGCAAACTGCATATTGAGTACGGTATGTTTGCATAGTGTTGTAGCGTTACCAATGCAGCTAAAATTCAAATACACCAAAAATGCCTTTTCTGAATTTCTTTATTTGATGTTTATATTTTCTGATAAATTACAGCTGTACAGCCAATTACTAGAATGAAAAAAAAATCTTTTGTTATGTGAAGTTATGTGTTATTTACCTTTACTGATTATCTGTCTGTCTGTCTGTCTGTCTGTCTGTCTGTCTGTCTGTCTGTCTATCTATCTATCTATCTATCTATCTATCTATCTATCTATCTATCTATCTATCTATCTATCTATCTATCTGTCTATCTATCTATCTATATTCGGAAACTCCTGTGGCAATTAAGGCAGTCCTTAATCGGCTGAAATTCTCCACCATGCTTTGCTCCAGCTGTTTTGTGATGATAGCTGACTTTTGATGTATTGTACAAGTATGTAGATCATTGCTAATTTTATCTTCCCGTGATTTGTTAGTCTGTTGGCAGCTGTAAAAATAAAATTTAAAAAAAAATTGATAGCTCCAACGCACTGCTTGTACGTTTTCCCTTCAACAATTCCACCTGTTGTTACTCCTGCTGGTGTTGATATGTTTAATGGATATCAAAACTGTAGCAAGTATTAAGAACATAGTTGGAGCCTATAAGGTCAGCAACATAATCCACACGCGGGAAGGGTAGGGAAGAGCAGGGGAAAAAAATCATGCTTGTTTTTCTGTCCATGAAGAAATGCTTTTTCTTGAAATAGGATCTTGAACTCTGGAACTCTGTACTGTTGAAATATGCATCTTGATTGCCATTAATTTCCTGAACTCTCCCCAGACCACTTGGATGCAGCTTTTGAACAAGGACCCTGTAACCCAAATTTATCTGTTAAATAGGAATGGAATTCTGTCTTGGGTGTAGAACATAAATACATCAAGCAAAGAGAATCCATGTCGCTTGGGCTTGAACCTGGAATCCTTGGCGTTCTCTCGGCTTCAGACATTTCATTACCCAACCAGGTGACATCATCAGGGCTCTGATATTGCCTAATTGGGTCATGAAATGCCTGCAAGCAAAAGGCCAAGCTCGGAGAGTGCCAAGGACTCCAGATAAATGTATGCATCAGCCTTAAATAACTTTTTAACAGACTTTCCAGAAATAATAGGCAACGTGGATCTCACTGAGCCAGCCACAAGTGTTTAGTACCCCGCAAAAGTGGAATATTTTGCTTTATAAAGCGTGCATTAATTTCCCTGAGCCAGCCACAAGTATTTAGTACCCCCACAAAAGTAGAATATTTTGGTTTATAAATTTCACTGAGCCAGCCATTTGTCTGAAATGGTCTAGGCAGGGTTTCCTGCTTGAGTAGGGGGCTGGACTAGAAGACCTCCAAGGTCCCTTGCAGCTCTCTTATTCTGAATCCCGACTTATGCACGAAGCTTCCTCGTGTGACCTGGGCTACTTTCTCTCAGCCCTAGGGAAAAAAAGAGAAGCGACTAGCAAATCATATCTGAAACCTTGCCTAGAAAACTCTAGCGACTTGTCCCTGCAATCCCCAGGAAGTCAGCATTGACCTGAAGGCCCAAACAAATAAAACGTTTTATCCTGGCCTCTGAACAAAATAAGAGATTTGTCTGTTTGCTTGATACCCTGTCTCCCCAAAAAATAAGAAACAAAACTTGAGCATTACTTTGTCCCTTCTTCCATGCCTGTTTTCCTCCCTGTACAACTCTCTTAACTCTCTTTTTTTATATATACCTTTTCCAGTCATGCCCTCTGTTCTTCTTTATCTTCTCTTCTGCTCCCGTACTCTGATTCTTTTATTGCCACTTTCTCCCCAACTGGGTGGTCTTCAAGCACGGACAGCTCCTGTTTCAGTTGTTTTCACATAAAGGTAAAGGTTCCCCCGCACACGCGTGCTAGTCGTTTCCGACTCCAGGGGCCGGTGCTCATCTCCGTTTCAAAGCTGAAGAGCCAGCGCTTGTCCGAGGACGTCTCCGTGGTCATGTGGCCGGCATGACTAGACGCCAAAGGCGCACGGAACGCTGTGACCTTCCCACCGGAGTGGTCCCTATTTTTCTCCTTGCATTTTTTACGTGCTTTCGAACTGCTAGGTTGGCAGAAGCTGGGACGCGTAACATAGCTGATCCCAATTCTCACCAACTCTTCCAAGATGGGCGTTCCGCTGAAGGCAGAGAAGACGGTCACTGCTTATTCCTACCGCTCTGCCTTTCTTCCTGTCCCACCACCCATCTGATTTTACAAAGTTATGGAATAAGTAAATCCATAAAGACATTTTAGATCCCTCTCAGCCGTGCTTTTCAGAGTCTGTTTGGTTTCTTTCCCCCCCACCTTTAAATGAGGTGTATAAACAGGTGTCGCTGTGGCAGGCAGGGCTTCTGAGCGCTGTGAAATTTATGCAGCGAATACAGTCCAGAGTTTTTCAGTCCGGGAGAAGTTGAACGGATGTTTTACATATCTGGCTGACAGGAGGATATATTTTTTTTGCCCTTCCAGTAACCACTTTTATCTGTCCTTCTGAGGTGTGGGGGGCGGAATGGAGTCACGATCTTTGCCATACAACAAGAGGCGAAGGGAACGAGGCAAGCCAGGAATGCTTAAAGCCGTTGTTTGATAGTTCCTTATCTCTTTAGCAGTTCCTTCGCAGATGGCTCCCCTGTTGGTGTTTGTTCTGTCCCCTCTGCGTTTGCTGACTTAATCCCAAAGGATGCCTTTTTACCCAAAATTACTTACCTACTTTCCTACCTTCCGTGGTGGTCAACTTTCTACCTTTGGAATAACAGAGGAAGCAGCAAAGAAAGAATTAGGGAATGGAATATTATAATTATGTCTATTTCCCATGGATACGTCTCTCTCTCTCTTTTTCTTCTCTCTCTCTCTCTCTCTCTCTCTCTCTCTCTCTCTGTGTGTGTGTGTGTGTGTGTGTGTGTGTATGTGTGTGTATCTCAGTGTTAAGTATTAGGCAGCAATGCTCTTTTTGGAGACACTTTTCTCTTTGAAACATCTGCCAGCACAAGTTAATTTCCCCATGCAGGCAAGGATTATATAGCTAAAGATGGCCTTGTTGAGGTCTCTTAGAAATTTCACGGATATAGTCCTATTTCTTGGTAGTAACAGAGCTGCTGTACTTTAACCATCTGTGTTTACTAAAGTTTCTACGCTATCAACAGGGCTTCAACTGCCTTTGTAGATACATATCTTGCTTTCACTAATGGGCCCTGTTGTTGCGAGTGAAGGTAAATGCAAGATGCTTGTTGTTGAGCCAAGCTTGACTCAACAATGGCACACCCAGGCAATTTTATTGACAGCAGCACACATGGTTCCCACAATCCCCTTCCACCAAATTTTTTCCTTTCAATTCTCAGTCTGGCATTACTCGGTAATTGCTGAGTCAAGCACAAGCCCAACCAAATTGTGCTTAGCATCTAGTCCAGAACAGAACAGAATATCAGAGTTGGACGGGACCTTGGAGATCTTCTAGTCCAACCTCCTGCTCAAGCTGGAAAGCTTATACCATTTCAGACAAATGGTTGTCCAGTCTCTTCTTAAAAACCTCCAGTGTTGGAGCATCCACAACTTCTGGAGGGAGGTTGTTCCACTGGTTAATTGTTCTCACTGTCAGGAAATTTCTCCTTAGTTCCTGGTTGCTTCTCTCTTTGGTTAGTTTCCACCTGTTGCTTCTTGTCCTTCGTTCAGGTGCTTTGGAGAATAGCTTGACTGCCTCTTCTTTGGGGCAGCCCCTGAGATATTGGAAGACTGCTATCATGTTATCCCTCATCCTTCTCTTCATTAAACTGGACATCCCCAATTCCAGCAGCCTTTCTTCATATGTTTTAGCCTCCAGTCCCCTAATCATCTTCGTTGCTCTTCTCTGTACTCTTTCTATAGTCTCGACATCTTTTTTACATCCTGGTGGCCAAAACTGTATGCAGGATTCCAAGTATGGCCTTACCAAGGCTTTGTAAAGCGGTATTAATACTTCACGTGATCTGGATTCTGTCTCTCTGCAGCCTAGCACTGTATTGGCTTTTTTGGCAGCTGCAGAACACAGCTGGCTCCTATTCAAGTGATTGTCCACTAGGACTCCAAGATCCCTCTCACAGTTGCTGCTATTGAGCCAAGTGCCACATATTCCTGTGTGTTTGGCTTTTCTTGCCTAAATGTAGAAATTTATTTTTGTTCAAGAATGGTTGTTCTTCCAACTGTTTTTTTTTTCCATCAGCAGAAGAGGAAGGATTCCACGCTTCCATTACCGGTTAGGAAAAAAAAAGCCAGGTCAGTGTTTATTCTAAATAATGACTGCTGCTATCATGTCACCCTTAGTCCTTCCCTTCGTTAGATAGACATACCCAATCCCTGCAATTGTTCTTTATATGTTTTAGCCTCCAGGCCTTCATCATCTTTGTTGCTCTTCTCTGCACTCTTTCTAGAGCAGGGGTCTTCAAACTTGTCCCTTTTATGACTTGTGGACTTCAACTCCCAGAATTCCTCAGCCAGGCATGCTGGCTGAGGAATTCTGGGAGTTGAAGTCCACAAGTCATAAAAGGGACAAGTTTGAAGACCCCTGTTCTAGTTTCAGCATCTTTTTAATATTGTGGCAACCAAAGGGTCAGGGTACTTCTACTTGCTGAGGTGATTTTTATGGACAGCCTGAAAATGTGCAAAGCAGCTCCTGTAGAATATGATTTGTCCCTGCCTTGATGTAGTAAATTAGCTGAAAATAAAATTGGTTTAGCAGAACAGATGTTTCTGCTTCAACCCCATATGCACCCTTCACCATGCTAATGAAGAAATATATTCAGGGGCGTTCCCACTGGTGCTAAATTTCATCCGGTGGGCATTGTGCTTTAATAATAAACCTATCTACTTTCCTAAGCAATGGTTTCAACTGGTAGTAAGTCACTACTTGAATATCCAGCGTACACGGGATTCTTGCTATCACTCTGTAGGTGGATTCTGAAACAGCATACATGTATTAAATGCACACGAATCAGGGAAACTACATTGATTAGAAAGGCAGATTTACTTACGTAAATACATTTAACATAACTGTATTTTTCCCCTTTGTTGGAATGTCTTGAATGTTACAAAAATGATTTAGATAAAGGGACAGAAGGGATGCTTATCAAATCTTCAGACAACTTCTCTGAAATCAAGCTCAGTGTTCAAAAGTATCTTATCAACCAATCAATCAGAGTAGAGTTGGAAGGGACCTTGGAGGTCTTCTAGTCCAACCCCCTGCTCAGGCAGGAAACCCTCCACCATTTCAGGCCAATGGTTGTCCAGTCTCTTCTTAAAAACTTCCAGTGTTGGAGCATTCACAACCTCTGAAGGCAAAGCTGTCCCATTGGTTAATTGTCCTCACTGTTAGGACGTTTCTCCTTAGTTCCAGGTTGCTTCTCTCCTTGACTAGTTTCCATCTTATCTTTGGCTTAAACTTTGGACCTTATCCAACTAGATTTAGGTTTATGACAATAAGTGAAAAGCTCTGCATTTAGGGAGAAAACGAGCACACAAGTAGAAGACAGGTCATAGCTAGCTTTGTAGTATAACTTGTAAGAATTTTCCAGCTATAACAGTGATCAGACATGATGGTTGAGTTTCAGCTTGAGGCCTTGAGCTGTTGTGTTGTTGTATCAAAAGTTTCGAGAATGTTGCTGTTTCTTTTGCAAACCACGAGGGCCCTAGGTAAAAGCCCCCCCTGTGTTTGTACAATCCCTCTTGACCTCAAGAACCACCAAGGGTTCACAATTTTTTAAAAAAAATTAGCTCTGAATACTGAATGAGCGGTTACTAATTTATGTGCTAATTTAATCAATCATAGGAAGAAGTGAGCCGAGAGGGTGGAAAAGACGGATCTTTCCGTTAAGAACACATTTATGCTAAATAGGAGGGGAAAGGGACAAATTCAGGGCATTGAATGACAACCTGGCAAAGAGATCTCTAGGCCAACCATAATCGTATCCAGGTCTCTCTCTCTCTCTCTCTCTCTCTCTCTCTCTCTCTCTCTCTCTCTCTCTCTCTCTCTCTCTCTCTCTCTCTCACACACACACACACACACACACACACACACACACACACACACACACACGGAGCTTCCCATTCATTCCTTTTATCCGCATTGAATTTATCATCACCGGAGCAGGTGGAAAATGGAGGTCAAACTTCATTTTGGCCCGCAACTTGATAAAAATGACCTGCAAAATGGAGTTGACAGATTTGTTATTTTTATGCATTGGAAAATAGCAAAGATCAGGTGCTATCCTTGATGCGCCCTCCTGGTTCTTCTCCCCCACCCCTTTTTTTTCTTTCTTTCACCCTATTAAAAATAAAATTCCTTGCAAGTCTGATAGGTTGTATTCAAGTTTGTGGAAGGCTCAGGGGGGTTGGGGTTTTTTGGGTGTTTTTTTTTAAAGCAAGATGAATTTTCTTCAGCTGGGTAGTTTTAAATCAGCCTGGTCTGCTAAGAGTCACCTTTGAGCACCTGGGCTTCCCAATTTATCACTAAGTACTGGGTTTATAAAAAAAAAAAAGAGAGAGAGAGAGAGAGAGAGAGAGAAAGGAGAGAAAAAAAATCTAATCTTCAAAGATGACAGTTTGGTATGCTGTTCCTTCTGATTTCTCATTTCTCTAATCTTGAAAGGCATCAGTTAATGGGGATTAATGATTCTGAAGGAATTATGATCTCCCGGGAACTTTCTCCGATAGAAATGGCAAATCCTGTTTCTAAGGAAGCCGAAACCTCAGGGTTAAAAAAAAAAACACGTAGCTTCTGTAAAGCTTCCTCCTTCCGTTATGTGTTCAAGATGGACCATGATTAATATTTATATGTTACCTGTGTGTAAAGGACGAAGGTCTGTACATATGTTGTATAGGGTTGTTTAAATGTGTGTTATGTATGGGTACGCTTTGAGAGAAAGCAACTAAATTTCATTTTTAATGTGTGCCGGGAAAAAATGACAATAAAGGTTATCTATCTATCTATCTATCTATCTATCTATCTATCTATCTATCTATCTATCTATCTATCTCTGTCTATCTATCTCTGTCTATCTATCTCTGTCTATCTATCTATCTATCTATCTATCTATCTATCTATCTATCTATCTATCTATCTATCTATCTATCTCTGTCTATCATCTATCTATCTATCTATCTATCTATCTATCTATCTATCTATCTATCTATCTATCTATCTATCTATCTATCTATCTATCTATCTCTATCATCTATCTATCTATCTATCTATCTATCTATCTATCATCTATCTATCTATCTATCTATCTATCTATCTATCTATCTATCTATCTATCTATCTATCATCTATCTATCTATCTATCTCTGTCTATCTATCTGTCTGTCTGTCTGTCTGTCTGTCTATCATTTTTAATGTGTGCCCTTGGTGCTCTCTGAGCTGGGTGGTTTCCTTGCAGACATTTCATGACCCAAAGTAGGTAACATGATTAGTGCTAGAAGGCAGTAGGGTTTGCAGAGAGGAGGAGGAAGAGGAGGAAGAGGAGGAGGAGGAGGAGGAGAACAAGGACTGTGGGGTCCTGGGTGCTCTCTGAGCTTGGTCGTTTCCTTGCAGACGTTTCATGACCCAAAGTAGGTAACATCATCGGTGCTAGTATGGAGTAGCACACTCCATTCTAGCAGTGATCATGTTACCTAATTTGGGTAACAATTCCCCCCCCCCAAATGTAGCCGCCAAGAGTTAGCAGGCATAATGGCTATGTAATTAACTCTGATAGTAGAGTGAGTAGACCAGTTTTGGGGGAAGATGAACATGAGGATGTGCTTGTTTAAGTTTAAGTTTTATTTTAAGTTTAAGTTTTATTTAATTTGTATACCGCCCTTCTCCTTGGTAGGGACTCAGGGCGGTTCACAGGGCATATATAAAAAAGACAATACAAAAATTAAAAAAGATTAAACCCATGCCCAGTTAAAAACAGTAATACAAATCTAAAACGACAAATTAAAACCCATAATCCCCCGTCAGGCCAGACCAGCCATTTCAAATAGGTGGGTCTTCAGGCCTCGACGGAAAGTTCGGAGGTCTGATGCCGTCCGGAGCTCCACCGGCAGTTGGTTCCATAATGCCGGAGCGCCCACAGAGAAGGCCCTCCCCCTGGGGGCCACCAGTCGGCATTCCTTGACTGGCGGCACCCTGAGGAGGCCCTCTCTGTGGGAACGCACAGGGCGGAGGGGAGTTGATGCCGGCAGCAGGTGGTCCCTGAGGTATCCCGGACCCATGCCATGTAAGGACTTAAAGATCGTAACCAAAACCTTGAACCTCACCCGAAAGACAACTGGTAACCAATGCAGCTCGCGGAGCAAAGGTGTAACATGGGAGTACCGGGAAACTCCCAAGACAACTCTCGCGGCCGCATTCTGTACCAGTTGGAGCCTCCGAGTGGTCTTCAAGGGAAGCCCCATGTAGAGAGCATTACAGTAGTCAAGGCGAGAGGTCACGAGCGCATGAGTGACCGTACACAGGGCATCCCGGTTCAGATAGGGTCGCAACTGGCGCACCAGGCGAACCTGGGCAAAAGCCCCCCTAGTCACGGCCACTACATGATCTTCCAGGGTGAGCCGTGAATCTAGGAGGACTCCCAGGTTGCGAGCCCTATCCACGGGGGGTAAGAGCTCACCCCCCATAGAAAGAGATGGAACATTTTGAATGTCCCGGGATGCCGGAATGTACAGCCACTCAGTCTTGTCAGGGTTGAGTTGAAGTCTGTTCCTCCCCATCCAGACCCGAACCGCCTCCAGGCAACGGGACATCACAGCGAGGGCATCACTGGGGTGGTTTGGGGTTGAAATAAAAAGTTGGGTATCATCGGCATATTGATGATACCCAACTCCAAAACCACGAATGATCTCACCCAGCGGTTTCATATAGATGTTGAACAGGAGGGGCGAGAGGACCGACCCCTGAGGAACTCCACAAGCGAGAGTCCTAGGGGTCGACCTCTGCCCCCCTGCCAACACCGACTGCGAGCGTCCCAGGAGATAGGAGGAGAACCACTGAAAAACTGTGCCTCCCACTCCCAATCCCCTGAGACGCCGCAGCAAGATACCATGGTCGATGGTATCGAAAGCCGCCGAGAGGTCTAATAGGACTAGGACAGAGGAATATCCCCTATCCCGAGCCCTCCAGAGATCATTCACCAGAGCGACCAATGCCGTCTCCGTGCTGTACCCGGGCCTGAAACCCGATTGGTAAGGGTCCAGATAATCCGCTTCATCCAGGACCAAAGGGAGCTGATGCGCCACCACACTCTCAACAACCTTCGCAAGAAAGCGAAGGTTGGAGACTGGACGAAAGTTGTTCAATACAGCTGGGTCCAGGGCAGGCTTCTTGAGGAGAGGTCTCACCACCGCCTCCTTCAAGACGGTGGGGAAATAACCCTCACTCAAAGAAGCAGATATAACCGCCTGGAGCCAGCCTCGTGTCCTCTCCCTAGCTGCATAAACCAGCCAAGAAGGGCACGGATCCAATAAACATGTGGTGGAACTCAGCTTCCCCATAATCCTTGTATTGTCCTCGTTGGCTTCTAGTTGGTGATTCTGGCTTATAGGATGGTGAAGTAAGTGGATCTGAATCTAAGGCAGGAAGCTGTTCTTATCCCCCCCCCCGTGACCAGCTGGCTAAATGGATGGGGCGGGGATGGCGGAATAAATACTATAAACCAAGAATGTGATCACCGCCCACGGCGAAATTCAGAAGGCTTTTCAGCTATTTTGGAAATCCAAGGGAATGTCGTATTCTGCTTTTGTAAGGAAAAGAACCCCTGAAGGGTCATGTTGAAGTTTGATAACATCTTTCATCTTTTCCATTAATTATGTTGCACAAATTAAAGCCGATCTGGTTCCTCTCAAGTTACATGTGTATGGTTTGCGGTTCGGAGGGCAGGAGGGGTGCTGGGATTGGCGTGTTGTGTTTTTTTTGTCACACCAGGTGTCACCTTAATGGGTGAGCGCTGCAGAGGGGAAACGTTAAAAAGGTACCCAGAAAATGTAGATGACAGCCGGGAGAAATAAAAGGCAACCGAAGGAAAATAACCATGGATAAAACGATCAGGCAGGGAAGTAAAGCATGACGAGACCATGATGGTTTGCATAAGTAATAAGAATGGGATTTGTAGTTTGTAAATTGGTGTTAAAATTCTGATTTGCATGTTTATCAGCCATCTCATTTGGCTAAATGAAGCTGTCCAAGGACACACATACGCATACATACACGGGGACACCAAACGATGCACACCACCGCTTCAGTAGATACCCACAAGGAGTGTTGTTGTGATAACGAGAAACAAGATGGTCGCCTTGCTTTGCAGCCAGCACAAAATGCTGTGCCGTGGGATTTATGTAGATGAGTATCTAGCATTGAATTGCGTGTAAGGGACTCTTTCCCCCTTCAATTTCTGTGGTTTTGTGTTGTTTTTTTTGCTCATTCCTAAATGATATGAATGCAATGGTCACATTTAGGAAGTCAAGACGGTTACCGAGTTATAATGCAAATGAAATTCGGGACAATTTGGAGCTCTTTAAACTTCTCCGCAGAAGGGGATGAAAATTTGGTTTTGTTAAAATGTGACACCTTGGGCCAAATCTCCATCTTGATGCCGTACATGGAATGGAAGGGAAGAGAAAAGAGAAGAGAAGGGAAGGGAAGAGTGAAGAGAAGAATAAAAATAAAAATAAAAATAGAAATAGGAATAGAATAGAATAGAATAGAATAGAATAGAATAGAATAGAATAGAATAGAATAGAATAGAATAGAATAGAACAGAACAGTAATGGGATGGGATGGGATGGGATGGGATAGAATAGAATGAGAAGAGAAGAGAAGAGAAGAGAAGAGAAGAGAAGAGAAGAGAAGAGATGAAGAACAGAATAGAGAAATGAATAGAACAGAATAATGAAGAAGAGAACAGAGTAGAATAGAATAAAATAGAATAGAATAATAAGTTTATTGTCACTTTAAATGTACACTAATCAGCATACATTAAAACAAAATTTCATTGCATCCATCTCTCAGAAAAATACTATTATGCATCTACACCCCCCACCCCCCCACACATATATGGACAAGAGAAACATCGCAGTGTAGTTCCAATATGTACATATCCATGGCGGCGGGGGGGGGGGGGAAGGAATCCTGCAAATTTACCAGACAGATGGAATAAGGAGCAAAGCTATCCTGTTGGAAATACTTCAAAACCTCCTCCCAGAAGGGAGCAACAGGAACGGAGTGTGAAGTGTGGGTGTGTGGGTGTGTGTGTGTGTCTCTAACAATGCTGTGAGCTCTAAGCACATATAAGCGCTTGTAAGCAGTGTCCTGAATGAGGGGAAGTTTGCCATAACCTTCTCAGCTGTCCTCACCACTCTCTGTAGGGACCTTCTGTCTGACGTATTCCCCATTCTTATCCAAGTTCTGACTTCTGGTTTGCACTAGCCAGCGATAATGCATTATTATGTTTTTATTCAGCTAATCCTGATTTGGACTAACCATTGCTTTCCTGCCAATACAGGATGATAGAAGAGTAACATTTCAACCACGTGTTTTCTATTCTACGTGGCTCTTGCTGAGAAAGAGACAATTTGTGCAACAAGAAGGAAGTATTTGAGCTCCAGAAGTTAGTATAAATATGAGCTCAAGATGGAGCGATCCTAGCCAGGTTTGGATTCGATTTTTATGTTTAATTGTTGGTGGCATGGAGTTTCTACCAGAATGAGCATTTAGCTTCTGAAAAACTAAACTATTCACGTTCTCAATCGCGACTAGAAGTCTATTTTTCAAAATGGGATTGCTTCACTAAACAGCATTGTATTGCCTTGTTCTTGAGTCTACCTTTTGCCATCAATATCAAGTAATTGTAATTCACTTCTTTGGATTTAGGAATCCTGATGGAAAACCTTAGTTAAATATACAGCCCTGATGCTTGTGCATTTTCATAACCTCAGGGTATTTGCTACAGTGACATTGTCGCTAAAAATAAAGACAATATTTGTTAAAAAGGATTAAGGAGGACGAGAAACTCTGCACTGCTAAATAATCCGTTAAATGTTTGGAATGAATAAAGGAAAAGAAGGAAGCTCAGAATTTTCAAATCTTCCTTTGCTTTTGAACGTCTACCTTTAGAAAGATGAAGGTATTAAAAAAGATCTTTAGTGGACAGGTAACAACTTATTTAAATTGCAAGGTTTTTTTATTGTTAATAGGACAAAGAAGATCTGTTGGGTCTCTTACTACACAGTGATCTTTTACACTTACCGAAAAGAGATCCCAAAAAAAGAAATCTCCCTAGAACTAGGGAGAAATTTCCCTAACCAGAGATCTAGTTAGAACAATGAATCAGCAATATACCGTAATTTCTCCACCAACTTTTCATCTCTTCTTTTTAAAGAAGAAACTGGACAGCCACTTGCCTGAAATGGCATAGGGCACAGGTCTGCAACGGCTCTTTCAGCCGTCTCCTGTGGCTCCCAGTCCTCTGCCATGTGCAGTCAAAAAAAAAGTGGGACTAAAAAAGTTCAACCAATCAATTCAAATATGCAGGGTAGGTGCATATCTCGTCTTGGCTCCACTCTTCAGTCAAACCCTGTTCTGTGCATGTGTGCATGTATGCGCATGCGCACATATTTTTTGCGGCTCCCAGTTTTTCATTTTGTGAGGGAACCGGTTCCGAGTGGCTCTTTCACTGTTTCAGGTTGCTGACCCCTGGCATAGGGTCTCCTGCTTGAGCAGGGGGTTGGACTAGATGACCTCCGAGGTCCCTCCCAGCTCTGTTCTTCAGCTATTCTGTCTTATCGGTTTTCCTCTTTAGTATTTTAAAGTTTAATACGGACATATTTTGAATAGAAAAAAGGATAGGAAATGCCTTACGATGCCGTATGCTTTTAATGATGCATTAGGGTGTGTTTGCCATATGACTTTTCGCAACTGTAGACTATCTGTCCACATATCACTCCTTATATTTGGATCTTGATCCATATTATTGATTCTTTTCAATTGGTGCTTGCATTTGGGGCATTCATTTCCTGAAATATATAATTAAAAGAATCAAGGATGGTATCGAGGACTGATAAAGATTAGCCAAGGTAGTCAATTTCTGGGATCCTGGACAACAGTCTTTGTATCTAGAACATAGAACATCATCAAAGCTGGAAGGGACCTTGGAGGTCATCCAGTCCAACCTCCTACTCAAGCAGGAGACCTTATGCCATTTCAGACAAATGGCTTTCCAGTCTCTTCTTAAAAACTTCCAGTGTTGGAGCATTCACCACTTCTGGAGGCAGGTTATTCCACTGGTTAATTGTCCTCACTTGTCAGGAAGTTCCTCCTTAGTTCCAGGTTGCTTCTCTCCTTGGTCAGTTTCCATCTGTTGCTTCTTGTCCTGCCTTTGGGCGCTTTGGAGAATAGCTTGACTCCCTCTTCTTTGGGGCAGCCCCTGAGATATTGGAAGACTGCTATCATGTCCCCCCTCATCCTTCTCTTCGTTAAACTACACATACCCAATTCCAGCAACCGTTCCCTATATGTTTTAGCCTCCAGTCCCCTAATCATCTCTGTTGCTCTTCTCTGCACTCTTTCCAGAGTCTCAACATTTTTTTTTATATCGTGGCAATATTCAAAGTGTAGAATATATTGTATATAGGTGTACTTCATTAAAATCAACGAAAACTATTTCCCTCTACATATTTGCCTGGCAGGTGATATACCTTGCTTAGCTGAAATACAAGTTTGGTATTTTAGCGTTCTTTCAAGGGTATAAGATTTTCCCAAGAGAGAAATTCAGCACCTTTTTTGCTGAGAAAAAAACGAAAGATGCCCTTCTACATTATATTCAAGTGTGTTTGAGGGTCACAAAGTAGCCAAATGTACTTGAATTTGTACCTTTGCAGGAAACACTTATTGCATTTCCAAATTAACCATCCCTGCAATTAATCTAAACAATTGCTGCAACACATTCAAATTATTGAAAGCAATATTTCTATTTTACATGTCCAAATTAGTTTCAACTTACTTATATTGAAAGATAATAGATTTTTTCTCCCATATAATTAATGTAGTCTGCAAATGTACTGTGGATTAAATTTATCACTGTAAAGATCTTAAGATTCTAATATTTTTGCAGAGGCATAAAAAGAGGTGACTATAATTATTTCATTATGTATGTATAAAAATAGAATGTGGGGAAACAGCTCAGGCTTTCCTTCACTGATTACTCTTAATGTCTCGCAAATTCCCTGATTTACAGTATTCTCGAAGGATGCAGGTTTTTCTAATTGAAGTGTAGCAATTTGCATATTTTAGACCTTGTGAAAAAAATATATTAATTGACGTCTTTTATGATCTATAGTATTCTATATATTTTAGTAGAGAGATGGCTTAGACGAAGCCCATATTTACTTTGTGCAAATAATCCCACATTTGCAAACGTGGGTGTTAATAATAATAATAATAATAATAATAATAATAATAATAATAATAATAATAATATAAGAAGAAGAAGAAGAAGAAGATGGAAGGGACCTTGGAGGTCATCTTGTCCAACCCCCTGTTAAGGCAGGAAACCCTATACCATTTCAGACAAATGGCTGTCCAGTCTCTTCTTAAAGACTTCCAGTGTTGGAGCATTCACCACTTCTGGAGGCAAGGAGTTCCACTGGTTAATTGTTCTCCTTAGTTCCAGGTTGCTTCTCTCCTTGATGAGTTTCCATCCGTTGCGTCTTGTCCTGCTTTCAGGTGCTTTGGAGAGTAGCTTGACTCCCTCTTCTTTGGGGCAGCCCCTGAGATATTGGAAGACTGCTATCATGTCACCCCTCACCCTTCTCTTCGTTAAACTACACATACCCAATTCCAGCAACCGTTCCTTATATGTTTTAGCCTCGAGTCCCCCAATGATCTTTGTTGCTCTTCTCTGCACTCTTTCTAGAGTCTCAACATCTTTTTTACATCGTGGTGACCAAAACTGGATGCAGTATTCCAGGTGTGGCCTTACCAAGGCCTTGTAAAGTGGTATTAGTACTTCACTTGATCTTGATTCTATCCCTCTGTTATTGCAGCCTAGCACTGTGTTGGCTTTTTTGGAAGCTATTATTTTTTTCTCCTTGTGCAAGAAAGTACGATGTGGAAGAAGATTGCAATTAGCATTGCCCAAAAATATAAAGCTGCAAAAGATATATGGTCCCTTCAGAGTTGAAACAGCCTTATGAAGGGTGTCTGTTTGGTTTTGTTCTGTAACAACTAAAATGGTTCTTTTCTGTTCTTGATATGGATAGACATACATTGGTTAAAACCACGAAACTCAACAATATTGGATGAAAATGCTAAATCAACTTTTCATGGTCATTTCTGGTTTTTTTTGAGAAGTTACTGGATGTTGTTTGAAGGCAGCTCTACGATTCCCTTCGTGCAAAACAATAAAATACAGCCTCAACATTTTTGTGCTTTTTTTAAAAAAAAAACCTTCTACTTCACAATCAATACACATCAAAATGATCACACACACACACACACACACACACACACACACAGACCAAATTGACCTGATCTGTATTCTCTGATTCTAGCAGATATTTTTAAAAATAAAGATCCCAGGGAGTATTTTATCATGAGAAAAGTTTCTGCTCTGCAAGTAAGCATATTTGCACACCAGCTATAAAACATAACATTTAAATAAAAGTTCCTGGTTGTTAACTTAAGTCGCAGAGCGTTGCGATGAGACGGATAGCTAGCAGAAATTGCTGCTCTTGAGAAAAAAGGGGTAGCTACTTATCAGTGGCTGGGTGGGTCTGGGCCTACACACACACACACACACACACACACACACACACACAATTTCATAAAATCAGGTGTCTGCTTTGTTTTTGACAATGAAAATGAAGTCATCCCACGTGCTTCTATGGCACTTTAGCATCATCCTTTTCCACTCTATGTTCAACACCTTTCTAATTTTTTCTCTTATTTCTGTTCTTCATCCATTTTACTGGGAATTTATCTGTCTTCTAAGAGTTTTTCATTCATTCTCTTTCTGAAAAGCACTTCCACTGCTTTCCATCCTGAGCAGTTCTCTTCATTCTTGACATTAACCAGTGAGGGCCTGCTGCAGGCTCAGAGTCTCTGATTTCTCTAGAATCCTTCGCTAATTTGTTTAGTTATTAATCAGTCATGATTTTAGATTGATATTCACCCTTTGCCACTTGTGTTTATACCAGCTTTTAAAAAAAAATAAATCCATTTTTTTTCTTAAAACAATATCACGATTCCCCTACATTCTTGTCTGCTTGCTGGTTTATTTATATTCCCACCTTTATAATCCAAGGAGGACAACTACATCAAACTCTCTTTTTCAAAAGAAGTCACTCTTTTTTGTGGCTTTTTCTCTTATTGATTGGATCCCTCGTTGTCCCTTTTTCCCCTTCTCTCTTTCTTCCTCCTCCTCCTAAACCCCACCTAACACTGGTGATGTTACTTAGTTGGATAATAAAACGTCTGCAAGAAAACCACCCAGCTCACAGAACACCAAGGACCCCACAGTTCTCCTCCTCCTCCTCCTCTCCTCCTCCTCCTCCTCTCCTCCTCCTCCTCCTCTCCTTCTAATTCTCCTCCTCTCCTCCTCCTCCTCCTCCTCCTCCTCCTCCTCCTCCTCCTCCTCCTCCTCCTCCTCCTCCTCTCCTCCTCCTCCTCCCAATTTGTAATCCGGATGCAAACATGTAGCTTGCAAAGCAGCAATGTAACACAGGCCAGTCTGGGGTTCCCAAGAACTATCCCCTCTGCCCCAGTTGTAGCTTCTGAATACTCTTCAAGGGTAGCCCCATACAGGGCAGGTTGCAGTAGTCCAGGCGTGAGATGACTAGGGTCTGAGTGCAGGAACCTCTGATGAAGGGTGGGTTGCCACTGGCACACAACTCGAAGCTGTGCAAAGGCTCTCCTGGCCACGATGGCCCCCTCTCAAAGAGTCAATAATAATAATAATAATAATAATAATAATAATAATAATAATAATAATAATAATAATAATAATAATAATAATAATAATAATAATAATAATTTTATTTATATACCGTCCTTCTCCCGAAGGACTCAGGGCGGTGAACAGGGCAGAAATATAAAAAATACAAAAATACAAAAGTTAAAAGAAAATTAAACATATGCCCAACTAAAAACAATAAATACAAATATTAAAAATGACCATAAAAACCCAACCCATCCCCCTTCAGGCCAGGCTGGCTTGTTCAAATAAGAATGTCTTCAGATCGCGACGGAAGGAGCGAAGGTCAGGTGCCATCCGGAGCTCAACCGGTAAGCGGTTCCACAGCTCCGGGGCGCCCACCGAGAAGGCCCTCCCCCTGGGGGCCACCAGTCGACATTCTCTGACCGGTGGCACCCTGAGGAGGCCCTCTCTGTGGGAACGCACAGGGCGGAGGGAAGTTGACGCCGGCAGCAGGTGATCCCTGAGGTACTCCGGACCCATGCCATCTAGGGCCTTGAACACCATTACCAGTACCTTGAATCTCACCCGGAAGACAACTGGGAGCCAATGCAGCTCACGGAGCAGAGGTGTAACATGGGAGTATCGGGAGACTCCCAACACAACTCTCGCGGCTGCATTCTGTACCAGCTGGAGCCTCCGAGTGGTCCTCAAGGGCAGCCCCATGTAGAGAGCGTTGCAGTAGTCCAGACGAGAGGTCAAGGAGAGAGGTTGTGTACCAAGTCTGTCTGGGGTTGTGCAACCCCATCCAGAACTAAACTTTGCACGCTTCTAGAGAAATCACGAAGTTGGGTTTCTATCCAGAAAGGCATTTGTACAGTCAGTCTATTAGGGGTAACTTAGTTAATATAGAGAAGAAAAAGAGACCAAATCGGAGTCGGCTCTTACTTGTAAGGCTCTTCAAAGGATTTTCTTTCATTTTTCACCCATAGTAATTTCTCACAGTTGATACACTTGGGAGAGAGAGAGAGAGAGAGACAGAGAAAGAGAAAGAGAGAGAGAGAGAGAGAGAGAGAGAGAGAGAGAGAGAGAGAGAGAGAGAGATACTTCAGTTTTCCATTTTTTTAATTATTTTTTTTTTTTTGCGATAACAAGCGATGATACTCTTTTCAACAACCTTGGCGAATGTAATCAGTACTTGACTGCAGGAAGTAAACCCCGGCCAATTTTGACGGAGCTCTTTTCTCCCCTTTTATATCAAAAGTTTCAGCTGGATAATTCAGTGGGATGGTTTCCTTGTAAGCCGCGGCTCTAATGAGGTTTGCTTTGGTTTCATCTAACGAGCAAATCCATCTCAAGGTAGAAACTACGTTGTTGTTGTTGTTGTTTTGACAGCAGAGGGTAGATTGAAAAGGGCGCTTCAGCCTACCTGGTTTGCGATTCGCTTGCAGACCCAGTTTGAGGTGCCCTTTCTTACCTACCATTCTGGGCTACTGGATTTCCTTTCTCACGTATCCTTGGTTGGATGAACAGAAGCACAGAATCAAAATCGTGTGAAGTATTAGTGCTGCTTTATAAAGCCTTAGTTAGTTCACACCTGGAAAGCTGCATCCAGTTTTGGTCACCCTGTTACGAAAAAAGATCTTGCGAATTTAGGGAAAACTGCTGAGAAGAGCAACTAAGATGATTAAAGGCCTGGAGACTTAAAACATACGAAGAACGGTTGCAGGATTTGGGTTTGGCTAGTCTACAGAAAAGAAGGAGTAGTGTGTGTGTGTGTGTGTGGGGGACATGATAGCAGTCTTCATATATTTGAGGGGCTGCCCCAAAGAACAGGGGGGCGGTCAACCTATTCTCCAAAGCACCTGAAGGCAAGACAAGAAACAACGGATGGAAACTAATCAAGGAGAGAAGCAACCTGGAACTAAGGAGAAACATCCTAACAATGAGGACAATTAGCCAGTGGAACAGCTTGACTCCAGAAGATGTAAATGCTTCATCACTGGAGGTCTATGGAGATTCTCAGTCATCCAGGTCATGGTTGTCAGGAGGCAACTGGATTTTCTTCATTTTCCCATGAAGATGTTTTGCTTCTCATCCCAGAGGATTCTTCAGTTCTTCCCCACCATCGAGTCAGAGTTGACGACGTTTCTTGGATGAGAAGTGAAACGTCTTCAAAGCAAAACAAGAAAGTTCATCACTGGAGGTTTTCAAGAAGAGACTGGACGGCCACCTGTCTGAAATGGTATAGGGCCTCCTGCTTGAGAAGGGGGTTGGACTAGAAGACCTCTAAGGTCCCTTCCAACTCTGTTATTCTGTAATTCTGCAATCCCAGATCAATTAACCAGTGGAACAGCTTACCCCCAGAAATTGTGGGCGCTCCATCTCTGGAAGTTTTTAAAAAGAGAATGGACAATCACCTGTCTGAGATAGTATAGGTCCTCCTGCTTGATCTGGGGGCTGGACTAGAAGACCTCCAAGGTCCCTTCCAATTCTATTCTATTCTATTCTTCATTCCACTATTCTATTCTATTCTATTCTATTCTATTCTATTCTATTCTATTCTATTCTATTCTATTCTATTCTATTCTATTCTATTCTATTCTATTCTATTCTATTCTATTCTATTCTATTCTATTCTATTCCATTCCATTCCATTCCATTCCATATTCTCTTCACTTCTATCCTATCCTATCCTATCCTATCCTTCATTTCTCTATTCTATTCTATTCTATTCTATTCTATTCTATTCTATTCTATTCTATTCTATTCTATTCTATTCTATTCTATTCTATTCTATTCTATTCTATTCTATTCTATTCTATTCTTATTCTATTCTATTCTATTCTATTCTATTCTATTCTATTCTATTCTTTCATTCTATTCTATTCTTCATTCCATTATTCTATTCTATTCTATTCTATTCTATTCTATTCTATTCTATTCTATTCTATTCTATTCTATTCTATTCTATTCTATTCTATTCTATTCTATTCTATTCTATTCTATTCTATTCTATTCTATTCTATTCTATTCTGATTTATGGGAAGGACCCGTCTCTAGATACATCATCTTTTCTGACTTTTCCCAAAGTCCATCTCTGGACGATTTATCTGACCCAAACGGCCAGCCCCACCTCAGAGAGTTTCCACATGGAATCTCTTATGTGATTTGCCAAGGTTTTAAATGCAATTTCCCTCCGTTGCTTGTTGGAACTGCTATCCCAACACCCTCTTCCAAACCACGGACCAGCTGCTGAGTTCACTCATTCATCGTGCACCACTTGAGTGCTGGGCATCGCTTTGACCACCAGAAAGGTCATTCCTCAATGAGGGATATAAATGATGAGTCCCACCCCATGCAGCTCGCCGGGTGGGAGTGTCCCCATCTGTGAGCAAGTTTAGATCAGATCAACCTGTCTGCAAATGCTGATGTGGGAATTAGGAGTCTTGGTACAGAAGCCATCTCCCTCTGCGTGCCAAAAGAACGAATGAGAATCTGAGGCACGAGAAGGCACTGAAACGTCTTCCCAGAGTTTTTGGGCAGGCCAAAATATTTGCGGTGCTGCTTGTAATGTATCTAATTAACGAAGTAATTACTATAGCTGCCCAGAGTCACATATATGAGCTTGAATTAAAGACACCCATCCAGAAAGTTAAAACAGAGAAAAATGGAACACAGCCACACCCAAAAATCGTACAACAAAGAAAACACCAGGAAAACACACTAAAAACAATAAAGGCTATTATCGTTGCAGAGCGCGGTCTTCACTTACTAACCATATAATCGCTTAGCGGGCTCCGCACCAGAATTGCCGGATTCCCCCGGCAACATGGCAAAGCCAAGTCTAAAGCTCCTTCGAGAAGTCTAAGAAGGTTGGGACCAATTTGACCTCAGGAGGAACGGCTTCAATGCAATTGAGCTCTTTTGGCGCAGTGGTTAGAAGGCAGCATTGCAGGTGGACTCTGCCGACTGCCAGGAAGTTCGGTCCTGACCAGCTCAAGGTTGACTCCGCCTTCCATCCTTCCTTCCGAGGTCGGTAAAATGAGGACCCAGATTGTTGGGGGCAAACAGGCTGATTCTGTAAACTGCTTAGAGAGGGCTGTAAAGCACTATGAAGTGGCATATAAGTCTAAGTGCTATTGCTTGCTTGCTTCCTTCCCTCCCTCTCTCTACTTCCTTCCTTTCCTCCCTCCCTCCCTCCCTCCCTCCCTCCCTCCCTCCCTCCCTTCCTTCCTTCCTTCCTTCCTTCCTTCCTTCCTGGAGTATTGCAGACAAATTCTGCTTACAGCCAGCAGTTCGATCCTGACTGGCGCAAGCCTTCCATCCTTCCGAGGTTGGTAAAATGAGGACCCAGATTGTTGGGGGCCATAGGCTGACTCTGTAAACTGCCGTAAAGCACTGTGAAGTGGTATATACAGTAAGTCTAAGTACAATTGCTATTGCTATTTGGAATCGTAGAATCCTAGGGCTGAAAGGGGCCTTGGAGATCTTCTATTCCAACCCCTGCCAAGGCAGGAGTCCTCATACCATCCCAGACCAATGATTGTTCAGTCTTCTCCTGAAAACCTCCAATGATGGAGCACCCACCACTCCAGCAGGCAAGCCCTTCCACTGTTAGGAAATTCCTCCTTAGTTCTACCTCGAATCTCCCTCTGAAGACTTCAACCCATTGCTTCTTGTCCTGCCCATCAAGTGCAATGGAGAATAAATCAATGTCCTTTTCTCTGTGACCCTCCCCCCTTCAACTATTGGCAGATGCCAATTAGGTGCCCCCTGAGCCTTCAGTTTCCTAGGCCAAACATACCTGTTTCCCTTAGCTATTCCTCCTGTGATCCTCGCGTTGAATTTCAGCCTTGTAGTCTCTTCCAGTGTCTTCAGTGCCTCTTTGAAGGACTTGCCTGGACAATCCTTCTTTACATCCCAAAAGTCACTTGGAAACTTTGTGGGTTTTTTTTTTCTCTCTCTCTCTCTCTCCTCATGTTGCAAGAGTGAGTAGCCTAGCATAAGAGTTCCCGCCGAGTTGTAAATGCTGATGCTCAGCTGGTGATTTCCCTTCAGCGGTGGTGGAGACGTAGTAAAAGCTTGCCAAGGGGGGTTGCTGTAAATAAGATCTTCCATCAACCGTTCCTGACAGGCAAGTTCTCCT
Source organism: Vipera ursinii (assembly GCF_947247035.1). Lineage (NCBI taxonomy): Eukaryota > Metazoa > Chordata > Lepidosauria > Squamata > Viperidae > Vipera > Vipera ursinii. The sequence continues at coordinate 1,729,664 of NC_139521.1, read as the reverse complement.
AATGATCCTCTTTACATCAGCTTTCATGGCTGCTTTAGAATTACTTCTCCAGCAACTGTTTTATATGTCTTAGGGGCCTCTAGACGGAGGTCGCCTAGTGTTAGCTCGTAGTTTGCTGCAGAAAGGGGTTCAGGAAGCCGGCGTGAATTTACGCGTCAGCCAAGGAGTAAATGGCTGTAGTAATTATCTCACACCCTGCAGCTGGGCCAGAAGCGACCCCTTAAGAAGACTCACCTCTTACGGCTTAACTTGACATCTTGCTGCAGAAGGATTTAGACTAGCTTGATGGAAGGCCTCGTAAACACAACATGGTATTTTGAAGTTGAATCAGCTGTGGAGAAAGAAGATTCTCCTTTTTTTCCCCCCTCTCCAAATCCAGTTCTCACTGACTCAATTGAAGGAAATGTTTCTGGAGGAAAACCAAAAATGGGAATAAGCGTAAAATTAAGCACTGGGGCATCTTAGGCGGTGCCTCCCAATAGAAACTAGCAAAGACGGAGAAGAAGGCCCCGATCCATGTTTACAAAGTCCTTTATAGTCCCGACAGTGCTTTTTTTCAGGAGGCCACTGGACTTTCTCGCTTTTTCTTTGAAGACTTTTCGCTCCTCATCCCAGAAGCTTCTTCAGCTCTGCCTGGATGGTGGAGGAATGGAAGGATTTATACTCCTTGCAGACGGCTGGTCATTTGCATCCTTTTTAGAGAGTCCTTGAGACCACTTGGACCCTGAGGACACAGATAAACCTCCAAGTGGCCTCAATGACTCTCTAAAAGGAGGCAAATGGCCAGCCGTCTGCAAGGAGTATAAATCCTTCCATTCCTCCACCATCCAGTCAGAGCTGAAGAAGCTTCTGGGATGAGAAGTGAAACGTCTTCAAGGAAAAACAAAGTCCATTTGCCTCCTGGAAAAGCTTCTTTGGGACAAACATGACCTGGATGACTTGAGAATCTCCATAGATAAAGTCCTTTATAGTTTTGACTTTCCGAGGGGTGGTTAGAGTTTACGAGAAAGCTGCGTATTCAGAACAATAAGAGCCATTTGTAGGGTCTCAGAGGAGTTTGTAGAAGGCGGCTTAGGACATACTCACACTTCCCAAACCCGGTTCCTCCAGGCTCAGCACAAAGTTCTGATTAAAAGTTAAAAGTTATCCTTCTTTCGGCTAGATCACAGGAGGCAAGCTCCTTGATCTTCTGTTTTCTTCAAGCCAACACCTAGAGCTTCTTAAATCTCTAACGAAGCAAGAAGGCTCCTGGAGAAGAGGAGAAGAGTCTTCAGCTTTCCAAGTCAAACGAAAAAAGCCGATTTATCTTCTAACACCGCATAGTTTGTGCAACCCGTAAAGAGTCGGTCTTCTGGGTTTACCTAATCTGCTTTACCTGAAATGTTGTGCGTATTCAGGTAGGCCTCGACTGAGCAGTCCCAGCTGAGCCCAGAATTTGTGTTGCAAAATGAGAAATTGGTTAAGTGAGCTTTTTGGCCCCCATTTGACGAAGTTTTCTTGCCACATTTGTTAATTGAATCACTGCAGTGGTTAAATGAGTACCCGTTAGTTGTCAAGTGGATCTGGCTCCCCCGTTGACGGTCGTAAGTATGAACCAGTTGCCAGGCATCTGAATGTAAATCACGTGACCATGGGGATGCAACGGTCATAAGTGTGAAAAACAGTCACAAGTCACTTTTTTCTGTGCTGGTGTAACTTTGAACAGTCACTAAGTGTTGTAAGTCAGGACTATCTAGTCTCCTCCTCCTCCTTCTCCTTCTTCATCTCCTCCTCTTCCTCCTCCTCCTCGTTCTCTTCTTTCTCTTTCTGTCAGCACAGCATTTTCAGACCAATTTTTTTACTTAGTGCTTACTATATACTTACACCTTTTTGCTCTACTGTCTATACAAGAACTGCAAGAGAAGCGAGATTTGTCACCAGCCCCATCCTGCAAAGACAGCAGCTTTTATCCGAAGCCAGCTTGGGATGATCAGCTATTTATTAGGATGGCAGGAATAGATAACAGGGCTCCCAAATGGGAATGTCTCCCCCCCCCCCAGTTATATTTATGGCTTTTCATCCAGACAGCAGATCAGCTTTTTAGGACTTATTCCAGGTCACTGAATGAGTTATGCTTCTGATTGATTCTTTGCTCTACCTTGATCGCAGATTTTTATTTCATTGTGCAAACGTCACCATCACCATCTATATTTTTCTATTGTTTCTCCTAAAATGGTTTTATGATAAAATTACTAAAGTATGAGGATCAAATCAAATGAAATACTCAGGATCCAAGTATCGTTCCCTGGTGGCACAGTGGTTAGAAGGCAGCATTGCAGGATAACTCTGCCCACAGCCAGGAAGTTCGATCCTGGCCAGCTCAAGGTTGACTCAGCCTTCTGTCCTTCCAAGATCGGTAAAATGAGGACCCAGATTGTTGGGGGGCAAAAGGCCGACTCTGTAAACGGCTCAGAGAGGGCTGTAAAGCAATGTGAAGTGGCATATAAGTCTAAGGACGCTTCCTTCCTTCCTTCCTTCCTTCCTTCCTTCCTTCCTTCCTTCCTTCCTTCCTTCCTGCCTGCCTGCCTGCCTTCCTTCCTTCCTTCCTTCCTTCCTTCCTTCCTTCCTTCCTTCCTTCTTCCCTCCCTAACTCCCTCCCTTATATACCGGTATATATAAGGGAGGGAGTTATATAGCGGTATATAAGTCTAAGTGCTAGTCCTACTGCTGTCATAGATCAGAAAATTAAAATTTAAAATATAAATCACAGAGTAAAATTCAAATGAATCGAAGGATCAACCGAGGTTGGGTCCTTACCACCAACACTGGGCAATGGAAGGCAACTCTATTTGTGAGGTGTTGGTTAGTCCCTGATAACATTAGTTTAAATCACCTGGGAATCACTGGAAGATTAGCATAATATGGGTACTATGTGATCCTTTTAAAGTTTTTAAGAAGAGACTGGATAGCCATTTGTCCGAAATGGTATAGGGCAGTGATGGCGAACCTTTATTGTTGGGTGCCGAGTGGGCGTGGCCCATTGGACAGGTGTGGCCAATTGGGTGGGCGTGGCCACGTGTGCCATAAATTCACCACCATGGACATAGGGTTAGGGTTATGTCATCACGAACTCGTAGAGCAAAATAGACATTGCCAACAAATTCGGAGTGCTTGGGTATGGTTAGGAGGACGCTGACTTTTCTAGGCTGCCCTATCTATGTTTCCTGGTAAAATACATGGGGAAATCCCATTGGAGGAAAACTCAATTTAGGATTAGGGTTAGGTCACCATGAACTCATAGAGCAAAATGGACATCGCCAACAAACCCAGAGTGCTTGGGTATGGTTAGGAAGGCACTGACTTTTCTAGGCTGCCCTATCAATGTTTCCTGGTAAAATACATGGGAAAATCCCATAGGAGGAAAATTCAATTTAGGATTAGGGTTAGGTCACCATGAACTCATTGAGCAAAATGGACATCCCCAACAAATTTGGATTACTTGGGTATGGTTAGGAGGACGCTGACTTTTCTAGGCTGCCCTATCTATCTTTCATGGGAAAATACATGGGAAAATCCCATAGGAGGAAAATTCCACTTAGGGTTAGGGTTAGGTCACCATGAACTCGGAGAGCAAAATGGACATCGCCAACAAACTCGGAGTGCTTGGGTATGGTTAGGAGGGCACTGACTTTTCTAGGCTGCCCTATCTATCCTTTACTCTCCTCTCCTCTCTTTTACTCTACTCTACTTTTTCGCCTCTCCTCTTTTTCGCCACTCCACTCCACTCCACTCCGCTCTGCTCTACTCTACTCTACTCTACTCTACTCTACTCTACTCTACTCTTTTTCGCCTCTCCTTCTCCCTCTCCTCTCTTTCTACTCTACTCTACTCTTTTTCGCCTCTACTCTTTTTCTCCTCTCCTCTCCTCTCCCCTCCCTTATTCTACTCTAATTTACTCTACTCTACTCTCACTTCTGTGAACTTGCAATATACACAATGCATTAATAGTTCACATTAGATTTTGCTAAATGGACCTGGAAAGAAGGTGGCCACAAACAAGTAGGCTGAAGCCCTAACTCAGGAGTTAGAGAAGAAGAACTAGAGGTGATAACCCAGCAGAGTAAATCACGCCAGATGATCAGTGCTTTAAATGGGCGACCAGGCAGAGTTAATTAGCTCCCTTCTCTCAGTAGAAGAGACTTCATTTTAAAAAGAAACGCCTTTGGGTTGAAAAATAACTGTTCTCACACCTGTGAAATCAATCTCTTTGTCTTCCTCTCTTTCTGGGCTCTTAACAAATTGAATATGTATTAGCAAACAAACTCGCAAGCATTCTTTAAAATATATTGGATTCTTGAAGTCCCATTACGTTTATATATAAAATGTCAGTTTTCTAGGATGGGATTACACCTCCAGCATTAGTAGATATATCTTGGATCAAACAGGAACCAGGTGTGTCTGACATTTTGCTTATGTCCTGTCAAAATGAGGATGATGCCCCCATGTTCCCCTTTGTGAGCTGATGCTGTGAGTTCTTTGTATGTGCTGGAGAGCGAGTGCATCGCTTTAGCGTGATTAATTTAAAATCTGAGGTGTCAGATTTTATTGTGGGAAAAAAATAAGGTCTATAAATAGTGGTCTTGCCTACATTGCACTTATGGAAAAATGTGTGGTGTAGCTTAACAAAATCTAATCAGCTGATCCATTTTAGTGCTTTTCCCTATTTTTTTGGGTGCGCCCTAAGGGGAAAATACGCACAGAGTAATTCTTGATCGTACTAATGGGGCAGAACTGGAGAAGGAGACGGCCCCCAACATCTCTACGCAGAGCTGGAAGAAGTGGCTGCAGAGGGCCTCCCGGCTCAAGGTTTTCAGGGCCTTAAAAATATATTACAAATCAGGGACGTCGCAAACAGAGTTGTGTCTTTCATAGCCCTTTTGCGAAAGTCGAGGAACAAGTCAAACCTAGGATGATTGTGTTACATGAAACCTTCGCAATGTACTGGGCACAGGCATAGCTAGTCCTCGAATTTACGACCACAATCGAACCCCAAATTTCTGTGGCTAAGAGAGACATTGGTTAAGTGAGCATCGGCCCATTTTACGACTTTCCTTGCCAGCGCTGTTAAGCGAATCGCTGCAGGTGTGAAATTAGTCACAGCGTTGTTCAGTGAATTCTGGCTTCCCCCTCCTTCGACTTGGCTGGTCAGAAGGTCGCAAAAGGGGACCCGGGACACTGCAACCGTCGCAAGGACGTGCCAGTTGCCAAGCGTCCGAATTTGGATCACCTGACCGTGGGGATAGCCGCAACGGTCGTAAGTGTGAAAAACAGTCATAAGTCCCATTTCTTTTAGTGCCGTTGTAACTTTGAACTGTTGCAAGTTGAGGACTAGCTGTCTTGGAAAGGCCCCCATTTGAACGACTGGGGCAGGGAGGGGGAAAGACGAGAGGAGAGAAGGGAGGCAAAGAAGAATTCTGACTGAGGAAAAGAGATCAATCTACCTTTCGCCTCTTTGCAAAGAGGCCCCACACCTCTTCACAACCTTGGAGGAGTGACAGATGCTTGCAAGAGGGGACCAACAAAGTAGGAGAGAAATCCACTTTGTATTACACACACACACACACACACAGACACACACACACACACAGACACACAGACACACACACACACACACACACACACACGTGTGTGTGTGTGTGTGTGTGTGTGTGTGTGTGTGTGTGTGTGTGAAGGCTTTTTGAATGCACCTTGCTAATTAACTCTTTCATTCCTGTTTTGGCCTGACTCAAGGCTTATCCACAGGATATAGTCAACTTATGACAGCTCATTATTTGTGCAAATTATTCAAATTGCTAATAAAGAATTTTGGGAGGCTGAGATGATCATTTCGAACTCTTTATGTTCTCATCAGTCAGTCAATCTCAGATAAAAGGGTATGACTGACTGATGAGAACATAAAGAGTTCGAAATGATCATCTCAGCCTCCCAAAATTCTTTATTAGCAATTTGAATAATTTGCGCATACACACACACACACACACACACACACACACACACACACACACATATATATATATATATATATATATATATATATATATATATATATATATATAGAGAGAGAGAGAGAGAGAGAGAGAGAGAGAGAGAGAGAGAGAGAGAGAGAGAGAGAGCAGGAAAGCTAAATTGAGGTGCTCTTCTTTGGCCACTGGTCAGCATTCAGAGGTAGGGAGTAAACCACCTTCCTCCATCTTTTATCTTCTTTAGAATTGCTTAGGCAGATTCATAACTGGGTGAGGCATCCTCCCTTTCTTCCTCCTCCTCCTCCTCTAGCATCCATAAATCAAACGTTGCTTTGTCAAATGGTCCCTGCTTGCTGAGGAAGAAGGAGGAGGAGGAGGAGGCCTCCTTGATGCTCTCTGAGCCTGGTGGTTTTCTTGCAGACATTTTATTACCCAACTAGGAAACATCATCAGTGCTACTCAAATGATGATGATGATGATGGGTCATGAAACATCTGCAAGAAAGCCACCAAGCTCAGAGAGCACCGAGGACCCCACAGTCCTCCTCCTCCTCCTCCTCACTGCAACCCCCCCTGGCAGCACTGATGATGTTACCTACTTTGGGTCATGAAACGTCTGCAAGAAAACAAGCAAGCTCAGAGAGCACTAATTTATGCCTCCTCCTCCTCCTCCTCCTTGCAAATCCCCCTCTCTTCTAGCACTGATGATGTTGCCTAGTTTGGGCCATGAAACGTCTGCAAGGAAACCACCCAGCTCAGAGAGCACCCAGGACCCCACAGTCCTTGTTCTCCTCCTCTGCAAACTCCCCTCCCTTCTAGCACTTATGATGTTCCCTAGTTTGGGTCATGAAACATCTGCAAGGAAACCAGCAAACTAGGAGAGAGCATCGAGAACCCCTCCTTTCAACCCCGATCCACAAATATTTTTCTTTATTGGTCCTGTGTTTTGTATGATGTCTGGGTCTTCTTTCCTGTTTGCAGAAGACTGCTCTATTCTTCCCAGGCTCTGTTCTTCACGAGATTAAGCACCCCCAACTTTCTTCTCTCTTGCACAAGAACCTGTTTTAAGGCACCTGGTTACCCTGCCTCCCATCAGCTGGTCTGGCTTTCTTTCAGCTCTGCTTGGGTACCTTTTTTTTTAATTAAAAGTAGATCCTGTAAGGACACACTGAAGATAGAAATAACTAATAAGCCTGATCTAACAAGTTTGTTATCAATCTGCCTTTTTATCCTGGCCATGGCAAAAGTAAATAAGCCATCTTACGGATCTTTGAATTGGATACGATTATTGGAAGTAACTTGGAACATTGAGAACGCAGATCGTGTACTTCAGCGATGGGGGTGGGGGTGGGGGTTTGAAAAATAGTTCCACAATTTTAATGTCAATTTTAACAGTTATCCTACAGTCCAAATACTGACACTTTTCTCCTCCTCCTCCTCCTCCTCCTCTTCCCTCTTCCTTTCCTTTTGCAGATTGTTACTACGGCTGATCTACCCATAAAAGAATGCAGCCTTCTTTTCAACAGCCCGCAGGTAAAGGAAACTTTTTATATTATTTTTTTTAAATCATTTTGTGAATGTAGTGCAATTCAGCTGCAATGGTGGAGATGCGGTTCAGTTACCTTAGAGTTGTACACGCCGTTGTTTGTACATTTGGCAAAAGGCATATGATGAGTTCATTCCTAATATTTTTCTTCCATGTCCAAAGTTATACGGGCTAGGGGGCTAATTCTATGCATTACAGCTGAATATTGTGATTCTTGTTCGCTTCATGGCAAACAAGCTTTTCTGATGCTGACTTTGAATAAAATTCCAGTAAGGGAAAAAAAAGTATAGGATCTCCTTGACTTTTAGACAATTTATGTTGGGGCAAAAAAACCCGAGCGACTTGCTTAGTTTCTCCCCAGTTCCTGGAGTTAAATTCTGTTGTTACTTTGTGGGTTCTCCTGTTTTACCCTCTGCATCTTGTTTCACGAGTTAACCCCCTCTTGCATGATTATTTCTACCTAAAGAGGTAGGAACATCTCCAATGAATGCAAATATTGAGGGTGGTGGTGGAAGTTACAGTATGAAAGCTTTAATTCCAATCGGCCAATTTCGTTATTCAACGTATTGAAGAAAAGAAAGGTCTACAAAACCAATATTTCATTCCTGGAAAAAGTAACACACTTTACCCACTTCTTTTTTGTGTCCATAATCATATTCTTAAGTAGGTATGTGAACATTTTTATGGATCTCGCCATCCCCATCCATGGCGTAGTTTATCCAGATAGGCCTGGATAAATTCTGCAAGAAGAATTCTACAATTCTACCAACAGAATGTTTCGAGTGAGCCTTAAATATCTGATTTGAGAAAGACAGGCTACTAAAATGTTGGCAGCGCCTTGGATTTAAGTGGCACATAATGTCGGATCTTCCTGCTATCCATCATTTTGCTTTGTAGCTTATTTCATTTTACCAGGTGGGGGAATGAACACTAAAGTCTCTGATCATCATCAGTCTCTGGACAGGAAATAGGAGACAGTTAACTCTGAATGCTGTTGGCTTCCAAAGTAGATTTTGGAATACAGATCTTGGCTTGCACAGAATGACATGAATATGCTTGGAATAAGACTGAGCTTGGTTGCCCTTGTGATTATTTTTATGTTTAAAATAATCTGCATTGTAGGGAATTTTGTGTGTGGCTGGTGTTTTAGTCAAAGCTGATTTAGTCTACACCATCTTTTTCGTCCTGGAAGTTAGACTTCAAGAAGGACAGTTTTAAATCTTTTCTCTCCAGAAATGTGCACAGACGTTGAAGAGTTTGCTAATAGTAAAAAAATTCAGCCTCTCTCTTCCTCTCCTCTCTATGGTTGAAACCAGGAACCCATCCCTATCCATATATCTCAGCCCAAGGGTTTAAATTCTGCTCCTCCTGTCTTTTAACATCCGTTGTCTTTGGGCCATTCTTCTCCCAGCCTTGAGCAAAAAAGGACACCTGCTTCATGTTTACATAATGATCCTGTCTAGACTGAGAATCATTGCTTCCCGCCTTGCCAGCTTTAAACCTTATATCGTGTCAAAAATCCACAACTGACCAAGCTGTGATGGGCAGCAGAGCTCAATATCTGTGGGTCCATCGGGTGAAGACCACGGCATATGGAGAAATGTGACTTATACCGTAAAAGAAAAGAACTCACAAGTGAGATGAAAGATATATTTGGGAAACTAAGAGAAAGAAGACAGATCTAAATGAAGGTAGCTTTGCTTTGGGGAGGGTGGCTGAGAAATACATGGAAGGAGTGAATATACCTATTTAATTAGGCATAAAAGGGCTAAAATGTACATCAGAAAGCATGAAGTGGCATCGTCTAGGTCAGGGGTCTTCAAACTTGGTCCTTTGATGACTTGTGGACTTCAACTGCCAGAATTCCTCAGCCAGGCGTGCCTGGCTGAGGAATTCTGGGAGTTGAAGTCCACAAGTCATCAAAGGGCCAAGTTGGAAGACCCCTGATTTAGGTTGCTGTGGCTGAATATGACAGCAGGATCCCAGAGATTGGTGACGTATCATGATTCATTGAATGGCGATAACGGATAGAATCAGAAATATGTTTTCAGGAAAAAATTGTGCAATATTCCAGTTTTTTAAAAATATTCATCTAGATGATAGGAATGGCTAAGTGAGAAAAAGATGAGAGAGTATACCTCAGAAAACATTTAGGAAGAAAAAAGTCTGTTGTTGTTTTTAATCTTAAGCCTACATCTCTTCATCCACACACGACAAAATAAGAAGTGCAAACATAAAAATGGGGTTGATTCGCTTGTTTCTGTTTTTGGAACAATTAGTGGAGGATACGCGGATAAAGAGAGGGTCTGGATTTGAGACAGACCAGTTCTCTCTAACTGGGTGATTGTCCCCTTGAGTTGTCTTCCCCTTGTAATGCACAGACACACACACACACACACACACACACACACACACAGAAACACACGGAGCCAGAGCCATGTTTCATATCAGCTTCAGCACCTGCTTGAATCTCTCTATTTATCTTTTCCTTTAATTAAGAGATAATGTCAGATGGAGGAAAATAAAACTCTGGGCCAAGATGAAAACCTTCCAACATATTGCTCAAAACATCAGCCACCAAAAGAGGGGGAAGAAAAAAAAGCAAAAATAATAATGAAGAGGAAGGTTTTGTTCTGATAGTAGAGGAAGGGAGAGGGGAAAAATCTCCTTATATTTGCAGCGTGTTCTTACTCATCCTGTGCTGTGCTAATAAATTTAAAAATATAAATAAGTAGAAGATAACCAGTAGAAGGGATGCGGTGGCTCAGTGGGTTAGGACGCTGAGCTTGTCGATCGGAAGGTCGGCAGTTTGGCGGGTCGAATCCCGAGTGCCGTGTAGCAGAGTGAGCGCCTGTTACTCGTCCCAGCTTCTGCCCACCTAGCAGTTCGAAAGCACGTAAAAAATGCAAGTAGAAAAATAGGGACCACTCCGGTGGGAAGGTAACAGCGTTCCGTGCGCCTTTGGCGCCTAGTCATGCCGGCCACATGACCACGGAGACGTCCTCAGACAAGCGCTGGCTCTTCGGCTTTGAAACGGAGATGAGCACCGGCCCCTAGAGTCGGAAACGACTAGCACGCATGTGCGGGAGAAGCTTTACCTTTACCTTTAACCAGTAGCAGGGCGGATCGGTCTACCCCAGCTTCAGTATTTACTGAGACTGATTTAAAAGTGTAACTACGGATAGTCCTTGACTTACAACAGTTCACTTAGTGACCCAGCAAAGTTACAAAAAGGGGACTTGTGACCGTTTTTCACACTTACGACCGTTGCAGCATCCCTGCGATCATGTCATCAAAATTCAGACGCTTGGCAACTGACTCCTGTTTGTGACGGTTGGACGTATCCTGGGGGATGTGGGATCCCCTTTTGTGACCTTCTGACAAACAAAGTCAATGGGGGAAAAGCAGCTTCACTTAACAAGTGTGTGACTCATTTAACGACGGCAGGGATTCACCTAACAAACGGGGCGAGAAACATCGTAAAATGGGGCAAAGCTCATTTCACAAATGTCTCACTTAGCAACCGAAAACCTGGACTGAGTTGTGGTAAGTCAAGGACTATCTGTAACTAGAGATTTCTTGTTTTTCGCTGATTTACACACAAGTGAGCCGTTAGAAATGTGAGCTGCGTCTGATTTTTCTTTAATTGGCCATCCACTTCTCTTAATAGGCTAGGAGGGCTTTTAACACACTGGAAAAGTTGATTTTTTGAATTGCAATTGGCCACCCTTAGCAAAATTGCTTATGCCTGCATTTTCCCACAAGGGTGGATTAGTCACTCTGGTAGAATTTTTGTTGTCTGAATCCTGCCACGTCCAGCAACTTGACAACTAATTCTGGTGAAGCCTGATAAAAAAAAAAATGATAAACCCTGATTTACATAGAGTCTCAAATTGGAAGAGAGGTGGATAATTTCAAATGCGGTTTCTTATCTCCTACGGCCCCGTGGCATTTAGTGGAAAACATGCAAACAAATCTAAGTCTTGGATCGGCCAGTAGATAATAAAAGATTGGGATGCAATTCAAATAAGTCGTTCTTTTGTTCCGCATCACTTCGGGATTCTACGAAGAGGTTTCATCTGCGGCTGATAATCATTTAGATTTGGCCTAAGCTTCCTGTTTGTTGTTGGTTTTTTTTTTCATTTGCACAAAATGACAGATTAAGGCGAAGGTGGCAAATAGGATGGGATTCATGGTTTGTCAGCCCATGAGCTGTCCCGATAAATTATCAGCCGAGAAAGTACTATAAAAATTAAATCTACCTTCCCACCTTTTGTGACGGCTGACGTGTTTTACAATCCAGGTTCCCGGCAGGGCATCCCAATAAATTCCACTGTGGTTTTTTTTTCCCTTCCTTTTTTAATTGCCAAGGATGGTGCCGACTTCGTTTCAGTCTTTCAGCTTGAGCCCTGTTCAATATTCAGAATACGTCGGCCGGTGTGACGGTTCATTGCGAGAGATGACTTGGAGGCTCTTTTCTTAGCAGACGTTTCGAGACCGAGACGTGCGTATTACATCCCGATTTAGGTTAGTCGTTCTATATTTTTTTGCTGAGATGGGAATCTGTGGGGCTTGTCTCCAAGGGGGACGAGACTTCCGACCGGGATGAGGTGGGGTGGTTGGTCTTGTGTTGTGGTTCTCAACACAACTAAGATCAAGGAGCTTATAGTAGATTACAGGAGCAATAGTTCAGACATTCAGCCCCTGATCATCCGCGGAGACTGTGTGGAACGGGTGGCCAGCTTCAGGTTTCTGGGTGTTACCATGAAGGAGGACCTGTCCTGGACTGCTCATGTCGTAGCACTGGTTAAGAAGGCCCAGCAGAGATGATATTTCTTGAGACTTCTCAGGAAACAACACCTGGATGAAAAACTGCCGGTGACCTTCTACCGTTGCTCCGTAGAGAGCATTCTACCCCATTTCAGTTGTGTATGGTTTGCCAACTGCACAGTAGCAAATAGGAAAGTGCTCCAGAAGGTCATCACCATCGCCCAGAGGATTACTAGCTGCCCTCTTCTCCCCCCCCCACCCCGGATGAACTGTACAGTTCCTGCTGTCTTAGGAAAGCTCAAAATATTCTTAAAGACTCGTCTCATCCTAGACATTGGTTTTTTTTAACTATTACCATCTGGCAGATGGTACAGGGTAATAAAAACAAAGCTAAAGAGGCTGAAAAACAGTTTTTATTAAAATAGTTTTAAACCACACACACACCCCTGGATGAACTGTACAGTTCCCGCTATCTTAGGAAAGCTCAAAATATTCTTAAAGACTCGTCTCATCCCAAACGTTCTTTTTTTGAACTATTAACCACACACACACACACACACACACATACAAACATATCCCGTTTTCTCACCATAGAAAGTTGTGTTTATTATGGATCAGAGCTACCAATTAGCTGAAAAACATGGTCAAGACAGTCAATCCGTCATTTTAATCACCAATGTTTTAATTCTGGCTTTCAGCCAGCTTTTTTCTCCCGTCAGCCGTTATTCCTTATCTCTCGTATGAGCAAATATATGGAAAATTTGTGTACCTGTGTTCATTTGTAATGTCTGGCTTGGGTGGATGGATTGAGGCGTCTGGGGCTTTTGAAAGTATTAATTCCGTTGCTGTGAATAATGTCCATGCGGAGCGTTTTCGAATGTTGTGACGTTGCGACCCGTTGGAATAATGAATTAATTGGCAGGAATCCTACAGAGGATCCTTTGGAAAACAGGCTCATATTTTATGAATAAATGAACGGCTTTTGATTACCCGCCCACCCCCAAGAACTGCGGCCTCAGAAAAGGTAAAATATTTTCATCCTGAACTCTTTACAGTGGAAAATGACGCCTTGCCCACATGACTTGCAAGCTTATTTTTCCAAACCGCCAAAAGAAACGAGAAACAGCAAAATGGTGCTCAGAACAAAAAGTTATCAAGCCCGTCTTTTATTTGCTGGACAAAAGTTTTATTATTGTGGGAGGTGGAGGAGGAGGAAGAGGAAGAGGAGAAAGGGAAGGGGAAGGAAGAGGAGGAGGAGGAGGAGGAGGAGGAGGAGGAGGAGGAGAGGGAAAGGGAAGATATCAACTCAGTTACATTTGGGTGAAAACCACCAGCCATATCAGCTGAGCCATGGTTGATTTACTTCATTTATATCCCGTCTCCTCCCCTCTAGGGAACGCTTGATAGCACAGATCCCCTTCCCGGGATCTGCCATCCCACTGCTAAGAATAGTCAAAGCGATTTAAGTTTCAGCCTGGATGCTGCATTGTGGGACTTCCAATCACAACCTCGGACTGATAAATATTTCTCCGTAGGTCCCAAAGGAGCTTTTTCAGGACTGGGCTTTCTTGGTTTCCTTTGAAGACCTTTCGCTCCTCATCCCAGAAGCTTATTCCGCTCTGACTGGATGGTGGGGGAATGGAAGGATTTATACTTTTATACTCCTTGCAGAGAGCTGGTCGTTTGCATCCTTTTAGAGAGGCGTTGAGGCCACCTGGAGGTTCATCTGTGTCCTCAGTGGTGTTTTTTCAACTGAGCTGTCTTGTTTTTCCTTTGAAGACCTTTCGCTCCTCATCCCAGAAGCTTATTCCGCTCTGACTGGATGGTGGGGGAATGGAAGGATTTATACTCCTTTCAGACGGCTGGTCATTTGCCTCTTTTTAGAGAGGCGTTGAGGCCACTTGGAGGTTCATCTGTGTCCTCAAGGTCACTTGAGTGGTGCAGATGGCTGTGGCTGCAGGACACAGGGCAGAAAAGAAGGCTCCACACCCATTTGCACCACTCGGGTGACCCTGAGGACACAGACGAACCTCCAAGGGGCCTCAACGACTCTCTAAAAGGATGCAAATGACCAGCTGTCTGCAAGGAGTATAAGTCCTTCCATTCCCCACCATCCAGTCAGAGCGGAAGAAGCTTCTGGGATGAGAAATCGAAACCTCTTCAAAGAAAAACAAGGAAGTCCAGTTGCCTCCTGAAAAATGCACCTTTGGGACAACCATGACCTGGATGATGGAGAATCTCCGTAGACATTGAGTAACCTGCTTGTTAAGTGAATCTAGTCTCCGCCTTGACTTTGCTGATCAGACAGTCGCAAAAGGGGATGACGTGACCCCGGGGGGACACTACAACCATCCTAAGTCTGAAAAAAGGTCCTAAGTCTCATTTTTCAGTGCCGTCGTAACTTTAATCGGTCACTAAAGGAAGTGTTGTACATCCAGATGATACCGTTGTTTGCTTCCTGCAACAGTGCAATTTCTCGGTAATTTCTGTGGTCTGAATTTGTTGTCATCCTGGCTCTGGAGACTGGGAAGGGGGGGAGAACTGGGGGAAAATAAACAAAATTATCCAGATATATCTTCTCCAACAGGAAATAACAGTACTTGAAAACCCAGCTTATCACCCAGTACTGTGAGTAGTTTCTTTGGCAAAATTTAAAACTACAATAAGGACAAGATCTGAGCCCGTGGATTGCATTTTAATCTTTTTCTAAAATTATTCTCATAACCAACAAGTTGCCCGGCAAAACTTGAACTCGGCAAGGCAGATATAAGCGGCGCAAACCATTATGCAGATGGTTCCCAATTAATTAAGGCCGAGTAAATAATTCAGTTGAGAAATTGGATCGTCAAATCCAGTTGGCAAGTCCGTTCGAATCACAGAGGCACGCCCGAGGCTTCCAAATCAATTTGGAGAACTTCTGCACGTGGGCAGGATTTCTTTTTTTTTTCCCCTCCCCTCCTGGATCTGTTGAGAAATCTAAATCCGCTAAGTAGTTGTCTGTTGGCTCCTCTCACCAATTTCGGTTTCTTCCAGAGACATTTGTGGGGAGGGGGTGTCAGTCAAAAAAAAAAAGTCAAGATGGAGGCAGTGACTGAAGAATGGAAGCCCCCCCCCGCTGTTTTACGTGTGCGCACCCCGTGCACGTTACAAAGGGTGCGGCCTCTGCCTTGGCATTTCCCAGTTCCCCAGAGATGCCTGTTTTCTTCAACAAACCACGATTAAACGAACTGTGATTTAGATTGATGGCAAAAATAGGTCGTTTTTCATATCCTATTTTTTATAACCAAAGCTCTGGAGGCCACTACACAGCCCACTCCTCAGGACACCAAATCACAACACTCAGGATATTACAATACAACAAAAAACTCCACCCATTCAGAACACACCCCACCCAATCAGAAGACAGCCACACCTCCAACCAATCAGAAGACAACCACGCATCCACCCAATCAGAAGACAGCCACGCCTCCACTCAATCAGAAGACAACCACGCCTCCTCCCAGTCGGAGGACACCCCCACCCAATCAGAAAGCAGCCACGCCTCCTCCCAGTCAGAACACAGCCCCACGGGCAGTTGGAAGGAAAGGAACAGCCAGACCACGCATTGCTCCTGAAAGCAGCAGGAGGAACACTCCGGCCTGATGATGACGGATGGGATTTCGTCGAAACGTCGCCACAACTTTCTGAAGATGAAAGGAACGCGGGAAGAAACCCGAGACTCTAGATCTACATATATATATATATATATATATATATATATATATATATATATATATACACACACACACACACAATGTCAGAAAAATAATAATAATTACCTGTCCCTATATATGAGAAAGGAAAGGAAATTTGAATAAAATAGAACGGAAGAAGCATCGAATACATAGGAGAATAGTAGGAAGCTGTGTAATGCTGAAGATTAACCTACCATATTAGCTTTTTAGCCCTTCTGTAAGACTGAGCAAGATTTTTAAATTTTATTTCCTATCAACTTATCTCTTACCCCTCCTGCCTTATCTCCATTGTTCTCTTCCTTTCATTTTATAGATAGAATTTTTCTCTCATGATCTCTTCCCTTCTCTTCTCTTCTCTTCTCTTCTCTTCTCTTCTCTTCTCTTCTCTTCTCTTCTCTTCTCTTCTCTTCCTCCTTTTTATGTTAGGAGGGAGGAAATGGAGTATTTATGTATGGCTTCGAACACATTTTTGTGCTTTTCATGTCTGAGAAAGAGAACGCTTAGTATACACAGATGGGGATCAATTAACTTTGTAAATGTGGTACTTTATTTAACAAGCAATTAATTTTAATTACTTATTAATTCAAAGACATGCGCACATATATTTCCCCTAGCTGTACCTTTTTTAAAAAAACAACAACACCTTTTTTGGGAGAATGGCTTCTGGCAGGTTTGATATGCACATACATCTACAAATACACATGTTTGTGGATTCTGTCTGTTTGCACGTGCATCTTCAAAATTACTTTCAGCTGGAGGGGATAACCTTGGGGTAAAAAGCTGGAGTTTTGTTTGTGTTTATAATGGTGTGTGGTGGTGTCCCGCTCGTTTGGGAGGTTTTTTTATTTCTTAAATTCACCCTTTCAGGTGAATACATTAAAGGTAAAGGTAAAGGTTCCCCCACATATGCATGCTAGTCGTTCCGACTCTAGGGGCCGGTGCTCATCTCCGTTTCAAAGCCGAAAAGCCAGCGCTTGTCCGAGGCCGGCATGACTAGACGCCAAAGGCGAACGCTGTTACCTTCCCACCGGAGTGGTCCCTATTTTTCTACTTGCATTTTTACGTGCTTTCGAACTGCTAGGTTGGCAGAAGCTGGGACGCATAACAGGCGCTCACTCTGCTACGCGGCACTCGGGATTCGACCCGCCAAACTGCCGACCTTCTGATCGACAAGCTCAGCGTCCTAACCCACTGAGCCACACCGCGTCCCTTCGTGAATACATTATAATGCCCTAAATTGAGATTAAATATTTTATTCATTTTGTGTACTTTCTTTTGCTTTTCTCTTTATTCCCCTCTCTCTTTCTGTGTTTGTTTGACCACTGTAGGCAAAAAAAAAAACCAACCCTTTAACTGTTGATGTCAATGAGAAAGTCATTGATAAAATAATCAAAAAGCCCATTTATATTCCTTGAGGCACCTGGTCTCTGTTAGGGATCAAAGAAAGTGAACACAAAGCAGATTTCAGAAGCAGAAATAAGTCAGACATCACTGAATTTTATTAAAGCACTTTGGTTTCCCTCAGATTTTGTCTAATGATTGATTGGCCAGCTTTTATTCTTGGTTTAATCTACTGACAATCAAAATAATTCCCCCTAGACAGTTGCTTATCGTTGGATAGTCCAGTGTGGTTCTCCTTCTCCTTCTTCTAAAAACTCTGCCTCCTCTTCACCCCAAAAGGTGTTTCAAGCTCTCTTACAGGCAGACATTCCTGTAAAGATAACCGTAGGCGAAAAAGAAGGAGAGGAAGCGGGAAGCAAAATAAGTGCCACACATTCTCATATCTCTGGCGTCACATCTCGTTTTATCCAACATAAACTTCACGTGCCCGGAGGCAGAGACTGTTCCTTCTACTTTTCTGCAAGTCTCTGTTTAACAGAAACGCTCCGTTCTGATAGCCTTACTCGCGACAAGGGCGTTTTCATTCTGTTAAAAAGTTGCCCGACTCGGATTTTGTTTTTCCAGTCAGACCGAAGCGTTCGTGTGGGCAACGTGAGGACCCAGATTGTTGGGGGCAATTAAGCTGACTTTGTAATAATGCCGCTTGGGTGTGTGTGTGTGAAGGCCCTAAGAAGCAGGCATATACATAGAATGAAGGCTACTGCTAAGCTTGTAAGCCGCCTTGAGTCTTCGGAGAAGGGCGGGATACAAATGGAATTAAAATAATTAAAAAAAAGTGAACTGGGAAGAAATCCGTCTCATTTCTTTTCATCTCAAATCTCACTTTTGAAAGTCCGTTCTCCTACCATCCAGTCAGAGTGGAAGAAGCTTCTTGGATGAGAAGGGAAACGTCTTCAAAGAAAAGCAAGAAAGTCCACTTGAAGAAAAAGCACCATGGAGGACACAGATAAGCCTCCAAGTGGCCTCAACGACTCTCTAAAAAGAAGGCAAATGACCAGCTGTCTGCAAGGAGTATAAATCCTTCCGTTCCTCCACCATCCAGTCAGAGCTGAAGAAGCTTCTGGGATGAGAAGCGAAACCTCTTCAAAGAAAACAAGGAAATCCATTTGCCTCTTGAAAAAAGCACCTTTGGGACAACCAGGTCCTGGATGACGGAGAATCGAAGGTCGTTATGTGAAACCTGGATTGCCTTGTGAATGGAGGCTAGAAACGCCACCTCTGTTCCTTGGGCAAAGTCATTTTGGTCCTGATAATCCAAGTAAATCCAATTGGCTATTGCAGTATTATCCTTCATTCCATTCATAATTCAAATATTGAATTATTCCACAAGCCCAGGCTATTAATCTTTCTGTCTGAGCCAAAAAAAAAGAAGAGTTGGCAACTCTTTCTTGGATTAAAAAAATGTGTATGGAATTCTTAATTTTACTGCGCTTATTTCTAAAACCTGGATAACACTAGGAAATGTCAGGAACATTTTACTCAATCCACCGGTAAACCTTACTGCTCAATGGGACAGGAGGGATGGTGGCCGAAAGAATTAATATCAAAACGTGAAGACAGAAATGATCCTGGCGGAAAGGAAAGAGAAAAATTCACCGGGACCCCGTCGCTATTTTTAATTTAACTTTAGAAATAAGAAGAATATTTCCCATGGTCTAAAATAACTTCCTGCCATGTTGTTGTTTTTTTCCCTTCTGTCCGGTCATGTTTGAAACTTAGAGACTGCTTGGACAGTCCCTGCCTTTTTCTTGGCAAGATTTTTCCAGAGTGGATTGCCATTGCTTCCTTCCTAGGGTAGAGAGAGATTGACTGGCCCAAAATCAATCATATTGCAGGCTGACTCTGCCCACTGCCGGCAGTTCGATCCTGGCGTCTAGTCATGCCGGCCACATGACCACGGAGACGTCCTCGGACAAGCGCTGGCTCTTCGGCTTTGAAACGGAGATGAGCACCGGCCCCTAGAGTTGGAAACGACTAGCACACATGTGCGGGGGAACCTTTACTTTACCTTTAATGTATTCACCTGAAAGGGTGAATTTAAGAAACCTCCCAAACGAGCGGGACACCACCACCCACCATTATAAACACAAACAAAATTCCAGCCTTTTACCCCAAGGTTATCCCCTCCAGCTGAAAATCAAACAGGATTGTGGTTGCAATCACACAATGAAACCTACACACACACACACACACACACACACACACACACACACACACACACGTGTGTGTATGTATATGTATATGTATACGTATACGTATATGTATATATAAATAACAATTAACCAGTGGAACAACCTGCCTCCAGAAGCGGTGAATGCTCCAACACTAGACTAGACAGCCATTTGTCTGAAATGGTATAGGGTTTCCTGCCCGAGCAGCGGGTTGGACTAGAAGACCTCCAAGGTCCCTTCCGACTCTGTCAGACTGTTAATCCATGTCAACGTTTTTGGCAATTTCATGACATGCTAGATGGCATTTCTTGTCTCTAGCCTCTGTTTTTCAGACCTGGTCTGGCATCTTCTTTGATTTCTTTCTTCTCTGCACATCGTATTTTTTTTTCTCGCTCTTCCTGTGCTTCTTCCAATATTTTATTTCATCTAACAGGTTTTTTTTTCTCTCTAACTGAACGTGTCCTGCTCGTTGCATTACTTTATGCTTCCATCTGTTCTCCAGAAAATGTAAATACCAAGTTTGGAAGGCTGCAGGACCCAAATCAATGCAAGCAAGCCTTGCACAGGATTTCCCTGTTAGGTAAAAAAACAACCACAATATAAATGCTGCATTGTTGTCTTTGTAGTCCAGCGGGTTAGCTGCTGAATGAAATTGCGTTGGAACCTGCATTCTGAGCCCTTCAAAATAGAAACCGGAGCTGAAGAATGAAATTTTCTAGCTGACTGCATCTTTGAGGCTCTATAATCTACTGCTGTGTTCAAAAAGAGAGAAATATACAGGAGGTTTTGAAGCTACGACTATAATCTTCGGTTTAAGAGATGGGGACCCCGGGCTTATCATACAGAAGCATATTTATTTCAGTCTATCAAGATCCCTGGCATGGACACAAGCCCTCTCACAGCCAGCAGCATTAACCATTAAACACCCTCAATGCTCTGAGAGATGAAAACATCTGAAACACAATAAGGATCACTTATTCTTTTCATCCCCCCCCCCGCCCGCAATTGAATGATGATAGGTTTAGATCAGGGTCTTCAAACTTGGCCTTTTTATGACTTGTGGACTTCAACTCCCAGAATTCCTCAGCCAGGCACACGTGGACTAGATGACCTCCAAGGTCCCTTCCAACTCTGTTATTTCTATTCTATTCTATTCTATTCTATTCTATTCTATTCTATTCTATTCTATTCTATTCTATTCTATTCTATTCTATTCTAGGGTTGGACTAGATGACCTCCAAGGTCCCTTCCAACTCTTGTTATTTCTATTCTATTCTATTCTATTCTATTCTATTCTATTCTATTCTATTCTATTCTATTCTATTCTATTCTATTCTATTCTAAGGTTGGACTAGATGACCTCCAAGGTCCCTTCCAACTCTTGTTATTTCTATTCTATTCTATTCTATTCTATTCTATTCTATTCTATTCTATTCTATTCTATTCTATTCTATTCTATTCTATTCTATTCTATTCTATTCTATTCTATTCTATTCTGCTCCGCTCCATACCATTCCGTTCCATACCATTCCATACCATTCCATTCCATTCTATTCTATTCTATTCTATTCTATTCTATTCTATTCTATTCTATTCTATTCTATTCTATTCTATTCTATTCTATTCTATTCTATTCTATTCTATTCTGTTCTAGGGTTGGACTAGATGACCTCCAAGGTCCCTTCCAACTCTGTTATTTCTATTCTATTCTATTCTATTCTATTCTATTCTATTCTATTCTATTCTATTCTATTCTATTCTATTCTATTCTATTCTATTCTATTCTATTCTATTCTAGGGTCGGACTAGATGACCTCCAAGGTCCCTTCGGGAACTTAGGTATTGCTTGTACCAGTATGTACTATCAGATTTGGCAATGCATTTTATGAAGAACAAATATTAGGGCAGAATCCAGGAGGGGAGAGGGGAAGGCACCCTTGTTAATGATCTATGGAGAAAATAAGTCGACGGGGCTCTTTGTTGTGTATGTATGCGAGGATACTATTGCGATAATTACACACTGCCCCCAACCGTACAAGGCATTTCTGTTACCCCAGTGGACGGAGGGGGCTTCCTCTGAGTTCTTTTTTTCCCGGTCTGATGGTCTTTATTTCACTCTTGGAGTAGGGAAACGGGCCTTTTTTTTCCTCTTCTCCCTCCTTGGATGCTTGGGGAAAAAACAAACAGAAAGCCAGGTGCTCGAACGCTTTGGTTTTGCTCAAGTGATCCGAAATAAATGCCACTTTCTTTCATTACCAATTTCAGGTTCCAGAGGGAGACACGCAACCACAGACTCTTCGGGGCTCAGGTGCGGCAACTGATTTTGCCTCCGAGTAAGGAAGCCACGCTATTCAAGCAAAGAGGAGTGGTTCTCCCCCCCCCGCTCCCACCCTGGTAGTTAACTTAAAACACTGGCCTGCTTTGTAACGGCCATTAAAAGGAATCCTTCCCAAGTCAGCCCTTTTGTGGCTTCTCCCTTTTGATTCGCTTCGCCTTCTCTGGCTACCGCTCGGCTTCCGACGATCCAGAGGCTTCGGCGAAGTGGGCTTAGAAACAGGGTGCCGCAGCAGATGGATCTTGGCAGGCCCACCTCCTGAGCTGCTGACATACGGCATTCTTTTCATCCCCGTAGCCGATGAAGGACCACCACTCAAATCAAACTCTCTTTCCCGTCTTGCACTTGTTGGTTTCTCACCGTAACCAAGAAACGTGGGAACGCAGCCCGTGACGTGCATGAGGGCTGGAGGCGAGAGGCAGCCCCAGGGGTCAGAAAGACCCTCTGCTAGCTTAAAGCAGCCAGCTGTGGGTGTCTTCTCTAGATTGCCCACCCACCCACGTCCTGGAAATGGAGATAAGACTTTGAAATAATGGAAAATACTTGTAGCTCGAGGTTTTAGACCTGGGCTGTGCTTTGTTCTCCAAGCGTGTTTCAATATAATCTCTGAACGTTGCGTTACCGAATCGTAAGGAGGAGGATTTTTGTGTCACGGAACAATGGAATCGGAAGGGACCTTGGAGGTCTTCTAGTCCAACCCTCTGCTCAGGCAAGGAACTTGTACCATTTCAGACAAGTGACTGTCTAGTCTCTTCTTGAAAACCTCCAGTTGATGGAGCACCCACGATTTCTGGTGGCAAGGCTGTTCGACTCGTTAATTGTCCTCACAGTTAGGAGGTTTCTCCTTAATTCCAGGTTGATTCTCTCCTTGTTTAGTTAATAATAATGACATGACAGCACTCTTCGGGTATTTCAGGGGCTGCCACAAAGAAGGGCAGGGGTGGTGGTGTCAAGATCTTCTCCAAAGCCCCTGAAGGCAGGACTAGAAGCAACGGGTGGAAACTAATCAGGAGAGAAGCAACCTGGAACTATGAAATTTCCTAAAAGTGAGAACAATTAACCCGTGGAACAACCGGCCTCCAGAAGTTGTGGTTGCTCCATCATTGGAGGCTTTTAAGAAGAGATTGGACAGCTGTTTGACAAGGACTGTTTAATGGATGTTTGAGGGGCTGCCGCAAGGAAAAGGGGATCAACCTATTCTCCAAAGCACCTGAAGGCAGGACAAGAAGCAACGGATGGAAACTCATCAAGGAGAAAAATAACCTAGAACTAAGGAGCAATTTCTTGTCAGTGAGAACAGTTAACTAGAGGAAACAACTTTCCTTCAGAAGTTGTGGGTGCTCCAATACTGGAGGTGCTTAAGAAGAAACGGAACAACTGTCCAATGCATATTTGATGGGCTGCCATAAAGAAGAGGGGGTTCCACCTGTTCTCCAAAGCACTCAGTGACAAGACAAGAAGCAACGGGTGGAAACTAATCCAGGAGAGAAGCAACCTGGAGTTAAGGAGACATTTCCTGATAATGAGAGCAATTAATCAGTGGAACAACTTGCCTCCAGAAGTTTCGCCATCTTACTTCCCAGACCTCCCATTATGAGAACGGAATGTCTTCCAAGAGAATGCAGTTTGCGTAATTCTTAAAAAGTTAACTTCAGAACAAGCCAGATTATATTTCCCTTAGCAGAGCCAAGAGGGACATTAAGATAATGCTAGACAAAGGTCAGAGAATACCTAGTGGATTTAAAGAGCAGTTGTAAAATTGGCATTTAGGCTTAATTGACAGCGAAAGCAGCCATTCTGGAATATGTTAAACCAATTTTCCTTTTACACCCAATTATTGAAAATCAGTTGTGCTCCTCAGTTTTCATGTGTAAGTAACGATAATCTAATCTTGATATTTCTTGAAAATTTGGCAGGACTCTGACCTAGCCACAATTTGTCAATATCAGAGAATTTAGAGAAAAGCATGTTAGGAAAAAAAAACAAAAAACTTCTTCCTTAGATTTAAATATTTGAGATGTATAAGGTTCATTTTCAAAATGAATTAATGTAATGGCTCTTGAATACAAATCCAGGATACTTATGCAAGGACGGTTACATAAGTGCTGGTATGGTGCAGAGCAATTCCTTCACATATCTTTCCCTAAAAAGAAATCCTGTTAAATTAGTGGGTTTTTCTTTCGAGTAGCAAGCAAATAATTGCCCTTTTAACCTCTGGTAAAAAGTATTAAAAGAGAGGAGTTAACACCATAATATTAACTGTTAGGTATTTTGAGTTTGGGAGAATTTCTAAGGGCGCTCAAAATAGCAGTTTGTGATATAATAATAATAATAATAATAATAATAATAATAATAATAATAATAATAATAATAATAATAATAATAATAATAATAAGAAGAAGAAGAAGAAGAAGAAGAAGAAGAAGAAAAAGAAGAAGAAGTTGGAAGGGACCTTGGAGGTCATCTAGTCCAGCCCCCTGCTCAGGCAGGAAACCCTATAAAACTTCAGGCAAATGGCTGTCCAGTCTCTTCTTAAAAACCTCCAGTGTTGGACCATCCACAGCTCCTGGAGGCAGGTTGTTCCACTGGTTAATTGTTATTTATATATACATATACATATACTGTACATATACGTATATGTATACGTTTCCATATACGTATACGTATACATATACATATACATATACGTATATGTATACATACACACACAAACATGTGTGTGTGTGCATATGGAGGTTTCATTGTGTGATTGCAACCACAATCTTGATTGATTTTTTTTTGTCCTCTCCTGGAGACATCATGGAATAATCAGTGGAACAACTTGCCTTCAGAAGTTGTGGGTGCTCCAACACGAGGACTGGACAGCCATTTGTCTGGAATGGTATAGGGTTTCCTGCTTGAACAGGGGGTTGGGCTAGATGACCTCCAAGGTCCCTCCCAGCTCTGTAATTCTGTTACCCTGAGTTAACTTGACCCCCGGAACTATGCAAAGCTCTCAGTCTCTTCCGATTTGTTCTTGTCTGTAATTGCATACAACAATCATAGTTACCCCGAAGATACTGACATTAAATAACATTGGGAAATATAGATTGCAACTATGGAAACAGGGTAATCAGAATTATGAAAGGAGCCGGGCAATTGACAGGAATGGCTGTGTAAATTAGAAGACGCCTATAGGATTCCATATGCTAGGATAGGGAAGGGGATAGAAATGCTTACGAATTTCACTGTGAGTTATAAAAAGCAGAAAACTTCCCCTTTTGTTGTTGAGTGTCAGGAATTGTTCAGCTACGGCTTTGCCCTGCAATAATCCATTTGATAATAAGCTGCTTAATAATAGTTAATAATCCGCTTGAGCTCCTATTCGCCCCCCCGCCCCGCTTTAGCTTCCTAACAACACCTAACTATCTAGTAATAAGCAGGAAGAGGATTCCAACAGACTGATGAAAAGCTAGAGAAGATTTATTTTGTTTAAGGGCTAGGCCACTGGACTTCCTTGTTTTTCTGTGAAGACCTTTCGCTTCTCATCCCAGAAGCTTCTTCAGCTCTGACTAGATGGTGGGGAAATGGAAGGATTTATACTCCTTGCAGACAGATGGTCATTTGCCTTCTTTTTAGAGAGTCGTTGAGGCCACTTGGAGGTTTATCTGTGTCCTCAGTTGTCCCAAAGGGGCTTTTCCACAAGGCAACTGGACTTTCTTTGTTTTCTTTGAAGACATTTCGCTTCTCATCCCAGAAGCTTCTTCAGCTCTGCCTGGGAGGATTGGGAGAATGGGAGGATTTATACTCCTTGCAGAGAGCTGGTCATTTGCATTCTCTTAAGAGAGTCGTTGAGGCCACTTGGAGGCTTAGCTGTGTCCTCAGGATCACCCGAGTGGTGCAAATGGGTGTGGAGCTTTCTTGGAACTGCTGAAAGGATTTGTGTTGTGGAGTGGAGATAGATGATATTGTGTCCCTCCCTCTCTGTTCACTTTTGACCTAGATGGTCTCTTTTGACCCCTCTTTCAAACCAGGAGTCCTCTCGGTCCAGAATGCGGACTTTGCTGTCTTTGAAAGAGAGCGGCCTTTGTCTTTTAAATGCAGATGGACGGCTGACTCTTGTCCTGACGGGTTTGTTCTCCTGTGTTGGGTCCTGCGTTTATGAAACATCTTTGAAGAAAAACAAAGTCCAGTTGCCTCTTGAAGAAGCACCTTTGGGTTTAGCTGAGATCATTTTGGACTTCATTTAGCTGGAACAAGATGCCAACGAACAAGGACAGCGTCCCAGCCCCCCCCTCCACCTCCTGCCAGCTGGATTCAGGATGACGTCGTTCGCGTGTTCTTGGGACCCACTTCAGATACGATACGGAGAAGTAATTCTGGCCCCTCACCGTCGCTACGTGATGCTGGAGGCAAAACAAGGCATGTTTTGTGATCAGAAATGAAAACAGCGTCTTGGGCTTTGTGAGTTATACTAAACCTAAAACGATGAATGAAAATGCAGTAAATTTAGTTCGGCACTAGCAGCTCTCCGGCTCGAGACACGCACAGGGAGAGAAATACAAGCGCCTTGCAAACAATGCCTTATGACAACTGTGAAATGAGAGGAAAGGAAACCACAGCAGGCAGATTTGAAGAGGCTCAAAGTGAGAAACGCCAGCCGGTTATCCAACTGGTGCAGGGAAGGTGAGAGCATTGGCCACCTCCGTCCACACCCCAGAGGTTCCAGCAGAGAGGTGGTACAATAGGAGCCAGATTCTTGGGGTGGGGTGGGGGCAACAGGCTGACTCTGTAAAACACTCAGAGACGGCTGCAAAGCACCGTGAAGCGGTATGTAAGTCTAAGGGCTGTGGCGATGGCTGTGGGCAGGGACCTTGCTGCTCTCTGAGCTTGGTGGTTTCCTTGCAGACGTTTCATGACCCAACTGGGTAACTTCATCAGTGCTAGAAGGATGTGGAGCTTGTAGAGAGAAGAGAGGAGGAGGAGGAGGAGGAGGAGGAGGAGGAGGAGGAGGAAGTAAAAGACTCTGGGGACCTTGGTGCTCTCTGAGCTTGGTGGTTTTCTTGCAGATGTTTCATGACCCAACTAGGTAACATCATCAGTGCTAGAAGGATGTGGGGATTGCAGAGAGGAGGAGGGAGGAGGCGGAGGACTGTGGGGTCCTTGGTGTTCTCTGAGCTGGGTGGCTTTCTTGCAGACGTTTCATGACCCAACTGGGTAACATCATCAGTGCTAGAAGGGAGGGGGGTTTGCTCTCATATCTAGTGCCTTTCCCTTTCAGGGTTGGAGGGGGCGGTCTTGATCCTTGCTTGGGCTGTTGTTTACTGTTAGCTGGTTTGGCAGTTCCTCGACTGGAGTATTGTTTGCTCCTTGAGACAAATATTCCCTCCCAAGGATATGTGTAGCCTAGAGAAAGACCAGCTCTCCTTGCCCATAGAAGGCGAGTCATTCCACTCTCAAGGAGTCATCCCAGATCTGGCAGTGATTTGAGGGGAAGACCAAGAAAGGGACACAATGTCTAGTTTGGTCTTCAAAGTTCCATGGAGGAGGTGCTGAATGATCAACTGGTGATTCTGCATACTCTGAAGAAGAGATAGAACTGATGCTCAAACTTGCTTCCTTTCATTTCCTTCTAATAGGTACTGCTAGAATTGGTTCTTACTGAGTAGAGTAGAGTAGAGTAGAGTAGAAGAGAAGAGAACAGGATATAGAATAGAATATTGGAATGGAATGGAATGGAATGGAATGGAATGGAATAGAATAGAATAGAATAGAATAGAATAGAATAGAATAGAATAGAATAGAGAAATGAAGGATAGGATAGGATAGGATAGAAGTGAAGAGAATATGGAATGGAATGGAATGGAATAGAATAGAATAAGAAGAGAGAATAGAATAGAATAGAATAGAATAAGAAGAGAGAATAGAATAGAATGGAATAGAATAGAATAGAATAGAATAGAATAGAATAGAATAGAATAGAATAGAATAGAATAGAATAGAATAGAATAGAATAATGGAGTGGAAGAATAGAATAGAATAGAATAGTACAGAATAGAATAGAATAGAGAAATGAAGGATAGGATAGGATAGGATAGAAGTGAAGAGAATATGGAATGGAATGGAATGGAATGGAATGGAATGGAATAGAATAGAATAAGAAGAGAGAATAGAATAGAATAGAATAGAATAGAATAGAATAGAATAAGAAGAGAGAATAGAATGGAATGGAGTGGAATGGAATAGAATAGAATAGAATAGAATAGAATAGAATAGAATAGAATAGAATAGAATAGAATAGAATAGAATAGAATAGAATAGAATAATGGAGTGGAAGAATAGAATAGAATAGAATAGAATAGAATAGAATAGAATAGAATAGAATAGAATAGAATAGAATAATAGAACAGAACAGAATAAAATAATGGTCTAAGGGTGGGGGTAATAATAAAGCCATCCAAATTTCAAAATATCACCTTGGCTATTCTGAGCTCTCCCTATTTTCTTGCCAGGGCCTGTTTGGAAAAGGAATAATCAAATACTCCAACTCCGGAATCTGGTGATCTAATTGCTATTTCAAAAGCGGGGCGAGAATACAAACTTCCTGTGCAGAATGTCAAAAGGGAAGTTGTCAAAGGGAGCCTTTCCTCCCCCCCCCTCATTTTTTTTTCCAGAACAAAGAAACAATGAGCCAATTCGCCAGCGCACCTTTTTAAAAGAACGTTCCGTTTCTTGTTAAAGAATAAATAAATGAATGAAATACCCAGCCCCAAACAAAACAGGGCAGCGGGAACATGGATTTAACGCGGCCCAATGAATCTGTCCACAAAAAATAAGAGCTGGAAAGAAAAGGAAGATTGTATTGCCTAAAAAAATCGACTTAGGATGCATCATAGATTCGTTCAAAATAGTTACGAGGCCATTGTAAAAAACAACAACAACAACAACAAAATGATACGTCGTTGTTTTTAAGGATGGGGAAGTGACAAGGCTCCCTTTGTCCGGAGTGAGTTCACAGGCCTCAGCCTGCTTTCGTTTGCACATTTGTGTATTTTCTCTTGCAGGAGCTCATAGGTATGTTTCGATGCTTGTGTATATGCCGGCTGCAGTGTATTGACCAGTTGAAATTTCTATCCTGCAGTTGTTGCTACTTAAAGTAAATGACTTGGGCAGCCCTGCTCGGTACCGATATGTTCAAGGATGCTCCTGGGTGCTGATGGCGAACCTTTCAGAGGCCGAGTGCCCAAACTGCAACCCAAAACCCACTTATGTATCGTCCGGTGCCGGGTGGGCGTGGCCCATTGAGTGGGTGTGGCCCATTGGGTGGGCGTGGCTGCGGTGGTCACGGCAGACTGGGTGGGGCTAAAAAGTTCAATCCATCGATTCCAACTTTGCGAGATCTTTTTTTTTCCCCGCGAGAAGTTGACGTTGATTGATTGAACCTTTTTTTTTTTGTACAAGGCGGCGGAGGCCTAAAGCAAAAAGGTTTTATGTTTATGTTTGTTTGTGTTTATGTTTATTGGACTTATATACTGCCCTTCTCCCGTAGGACTCAGGGCGGTTCACAAGGAATTTAAAATAACAATACACATTACAAAAGTTAAGAACAATTAAAATAATTAAATTTAGTCCTTGAATAAAATAAAAACCCTATTAAACTCCAATTAAAACCCAATTAAATAAAATTACAATTAAAATTCTCAGTCCTGGCCGGAAAGCTCAAAGAGCCAGGTCTTCAGGTCCCGGCGGAATGAGCGAAGGTCAGGGGCAGTCCTGAGCTCTACGGGCAGCTGGTTCCAGAGGGCAGGCGCGCCCACTGAGAAGGCCCTACCCCTGGGTGTTGTCCGCCGACAATCTCTTACTGGTGGCACCCTGAGAAGACCCTCCCTGTGGGAGCGCACAGGACGAAGGGAGCTTGATGCCGGCAGCAGGTCTTCCCTCAGATATCCCGGACCCAAGCCATTTAAGGCTTTATAGGTCATCACCAGCACCTTGAATCTCACCCGGAGGGGAACCGGAAGCCAATGCAGCTCGCGGAGCAGAGGTGTTACATGGGAGTATCGGGAGACCCCCATCACAACTCGCGCGGCCGCATTCTGCACCAGCTGAAGCCTCCGAGTGGTCCTCAAGGGCAGCCCCATGTAGAGAGCATTGCAGTAGTCCAACCGGGAGGTTACAAGCGCATGAGTGACTGTGCGCAGGGCATCTCGGTCCAGATAGGGCCGCAACTGGCGCACCAGGCGAACCTGGGCAAAGGCCCCCCTGGTCACGGCTAAAACCCAGCTGAAGGCCTAGGACTGGGGCGACGGTGCGCGTGCCCACAGAGAGGGCTCTGAGTGCCACCTGTGGCACACATCCCATAGGTTCGCCACCACGGTTCCTGAGTGTTCTAGTTTGACGGTGCTTTGAATCCACAGATTACAACTGGAATACAAACACTAACCCTCACCTTTCCCCTTTTATCAGCCCTGATATTTTAGTTAACTAAGGAAGAAAAAGAAAAAACCAGAACCACGTTTCTTTGCCTTCTATAGCTTGGTCGAGGAAGGCTTTGAGGTCCTTGTTTGTTTTTTTTTAAAAAAATAACACATCTAGCACACAAATGGAGGTCCGAAACTTCTATCAACTTGATAAGGAGGAGCTGCGCACGCTGCTTACCTTCCCACTGCGGTGGCACGGCTGATGTGTAGATTGCGGCCTCCACCTTTTCAAATCTGTTTGCTCCGTATGTTATGGAAAGGGTTAGGGCCCACTAAATTATATTGTACTTTTTTCATATTTGTAGTAGACGTTTGGAGGAGGGAGGGAGGAGGGGAGGAGGAGGAGGAGGAGGAGGAGGAAGAAGAAAGAAACGCGGATGTTGTACAGGCATCATGTTGTACAACATCTGCCTTTCCTTGCCCTGAATTCATAAGATATGCTATATATGGCATTTGATTTTCTTTTTTTTCTTTTTTTTAAAAAGCAGAGCCTTTATATTATTCAAAACAGGCTTAAGAGTAACCTAATGGGATGTGTTTGTAGATAAATGTCTTCTAAAGCTCAGACAGGGGATGCAGCTAATTCTGCCAATAGAATACAATAATAAACCCTCTGATGAAGCAACCTGCTGGAGAAATAAATTCACTTTCCACTAAGCTGATGTATTTGTAGATTCCAACGGTATTGTGCTTGCAAATAGCGTTTTATTTCTGTGGTGGAAATATGCACGCGCTCATTTTCATAAAACATGACTGGGCATGTATTGAAGATTTAAAGTGCATTCATCTGCTATTTTTCCCCCCTGTATAAATATTCATCGGTTTAGTCTTCTCAGGAGCCGGGATTTTAATCTGCATTCAGACAAAGGTGCTTTAATCAGTGAGTTCATAAAAATCTTAACTTTTCTTCCCCCCCCCTTCCCCCATAAAAATACAGTAAAGTACAACAGAGGGCCTCTGGAGCTTAAAAGAAGAAAATAAAAGATATATAAAGGTAAACTGCATTTTGAAGGGGCAAAACATAAATGCCTGACGAGATGCTGCATCATTATATCAATATTCTATTAAAAATAAATCTTTTCCTCTGGTGCCATAATGTCTCAGGCAACCTGTTCTTTTACTGCAGTTTTAAGACATGACTGGTAATGAGTGAATATGTATATAAAAATAAAAATAAACAAGCCCCGAGCATCTGTTGACTGCACATTCTTGGAAACGGTCTGGATTCTTTAGAACCATTTCCGTAACGATAGACAGGCAGTCCTTGACTTACGACTATGTGTTTAGCGATCGTTCAAAGTTACAGCGGCGAAGGAAAAGTGAGTGAGGACCGTTTTTCACGCTTATGACCCTTGCAGCATCCCCACCCCCTCGGTCACGTGATCAAAATTCAGAGGATTGGCGTCTCGTATTGATGACGGTCGCGGTGACCTAGGGTCACGTGATTCCCTTTTTGCGACCTTCTAACCAGCTGAGTCAATGGGGGAATTCGCTTTAACAACAACTTAAGAACTGCAGTGGTTTCACTTAACAACGATGCAAGGAAAGGTCGCAAAAATGGGGCAGAACCCCCCCTTAACGACTGTCTTGCTTAGCCACAGAAATTTTGGGCTCAGTTTGTGGTTGTACGTTGTGGACCACCTGTACCTGGGCATTGAACTACCTGGAGCCTGGAGCGTCAGTATCGGGAAAGGGGTAAAAAGAAGATGGATCTTGGAGTCCTAGTAATTGATCATTTAAATGTGAGCCAGCCGTGTGCGGCAGCAGCCAAAAAAGCTAACGCAGTCCCTCGGTGGCATAAACAGAGGCACAGAATCAAAGTCACACGAAGTGTTAGTACTACTTTATAAAGCCTTAGTAAAGGCCACACCTGGAATATAGGGCATCCAGTTTCGGTCACCACATGACAAAAAAAGATGTTGGGTCTTTGGGAAAAGTGCAGAGGAGAGAGCAACTAGGATGATTAAAGGCCCGGAGAGAAAAAACATACGAAGAACGGTTGCAGGAATTTGGGTTTTGGCTAGTCTAGAGAAAAGAAAGACTAGGGGTGGACATGATAGCAGGCCTTCCAGTATTTGAGGGGGCTCCTACAAAGACGAGGCAATTTTTCAAAGCACCAGAAGGCAGCAGAAGAAACAATGGATGGGAAAATGACCAAGGAGAGAGAAGCAGCCTGGTTACTAAGGAGAAACTTCCTAACAGTGAGGACAATCAACCAATGGAACAGCTTGCCACCAAGGCGTTGTGGGGTGCTTCAACAATGGAGGACTTCAAGAAGACACTGGACAATCGTTTATCTGAAATGGTATAGGATCTCCTACTTGAGCAAGGGGGTTGGACTAGAAGACCTCCAGGGTCCCTTCCCGCTCAATTCTGATTGATTGAGGGTGTGAAGCCCCACCCTTTTTAAGGGCAATCACATGGTCTCAGCTGCCATCTTGACTTTTTGATCCTCTAGGGCAGGGGTAGGCAACCTCGGCTCTTTTATGAACTCGTGGACCTTCAACTCCCAGAATTCCTGAAGTCAGCACAGCTGAGTCGTAAAAGAGCCGAGGTTGCCTACCCCTGCCCTAGGGCAAGGAACTTTGAATTGGGAGGGAGATCGAGAAGAGAGCATCGTGGGCAAGATTCTCCTTTGCTGTGTCTCCAGCCATTCCTGTTTCTTTTGCATCCTTTTGCCTACAGTTTTTTTTTTTTTAAAAAAAAGATTATTAGGTCTTCGAGCAATTCATTTATTTGCTCTCGTTCCCTTTGCTCCAAGATCAGAGGTTCTCTGAGTTGAACACGATGGGAGAAAATAATCATCATAATAAAAATAAATAAATAATGTTTCCAGAAATATTGAGGGAAAGAAGCGACAAAGACAACGGGGACAGTAATCGAGGGCAATAGATAAATTCAAAAAAGAAATGCAAGAAAGATATAAAAGTTAGAACATCCATTATTCCACGGCAGAGACAAAAGGAAGATGTTAGATTTACATCTCGCCCCGAGCTTCCTAGGGTTTCCGAAGTGTCCGTGTGTGTGGAACGGTATTTCCCGTTTTCAGCAAGGTTTGGGCACTTGATGAAAAACCCCTATTTTGTTCTTTCCCTCCTTTATCTTTCCAGGCCTTAGCTTCGTTTTCCAAGAGGCTGTTAAATCCAAGCAGCTGTGGTAGTTTCCATGATTTGATCCATGACATCACCATGGTACACCGGAGGTGATCAATTCACAGACACCAAGCCCAGCCCCATCGCCAGCCCAAGGAAGCCCCCAGGGATTGGCCTTGAGGAGAAGGAAGAGAACACAGAACAACAAAAGGGTTGTCTGCTTCACAACATGTCCCTGGCCATCCTTGTTGGTTGAATTTTAACAATGCACACTCCCTCTTCCTTTCCTTTCCTTTCCTTTCCTTTCCTTTCCTTTCCTTTCCTTTCCTTTCCTTTCCTTTCCTTTCCTTTCCCTTCCCTTCCCTTCCCTTCCCTTCCCTTCCCTTCCCTTCCTTTCCTTTCCTTTCCTTTCCTTTCCTTTCCTTTCCTTTCCTTTCCTTCATTCCTTCCTTCCTTCCTTCCTTCCTTCCTTCCTTCCTTCCTTTCTCTTTCTTTCTTTCTTCCTTTCTTCCTTTCGTTCTTTCCTTTATCTTCCTTCCTTCCTTCCTTTCTTTCTTTCTTTCTTTCTTTCTTTCTTTCTTTCTTTCTTTCTTTCTTTCTTTCTTTCTTTCTTTCCTTTATCTTCCTTCCTTCCTTTCTTTTTTCTTTCTTTCTTTCTTCTTTCTTTCTTTCTTTCTTTCTTTCTTTCTTTCTTTCTTTCTTTCTTTCCTTTATCTTTCTTTCTTCCTTTCCTCTTCCTTCCTTCCTTCCTTCCTTCCTTTCTTTCTTTCTTTCTTTCTTTCTTTCTTTCTTTCTTTCTTTCTTTCCTTTTCCTTTCCTTCCTTCCTTCCTTCCTTTCTTTCTTTCTTTCTTTCTTTCTTTCTTTCTTTCTTTCTTTCTTTCTTTCTTTCTTTCTTTTTTTCTTTCTTTCTTTCTTTCTTTCTTTCTTTCTTTCTTTCCTTTATCTTCCTTCCTTCCTTCCTTCCTTCCTTCCTTTCTTTCTTTCTTTCTTTCTTTCTTTCTTTCCTTTTCCTTCCTTCCTTTCTTTCTTTCTTTCTTTCTTTCTTTCTTTCTTTCTTTATTTTATCTTCCTTCCTTCCTTCCTTCCTTCCTTCCTTCCTTCCTTTCTTTCTTTCTTTCTTTCTTTCTTTCTTTCTTTCTTTCTTTCTTTCTTTCTTTCTTTCCTTTTCCTTCCTTTCTTTCTTTCTTTCTTTCTTTCTTTCTTTCTTTATTTATTTATTTATTTATTTTATCTTCCTTCCTTCCTTCCTTCCTTCCTTCCTTCCTTCCTTCCTTCCTTCCTTCCTTCCTTCCCCCATTTCAACCGGTGACTCTGGGCGATGGCCAGTATTGAGCGCACTCCCTCTATGCATTTGCCGCTCAGGGTGTTTGTAACCTTTATTTTTCTCAGGTTGTTTGGGCAGGTATTTTAAGACACTATTTTTGATCCATGGGGAAAACTACATTTTTTGATGGGAAAGGGGAAAAATTGCTGGTTTGGATCAGTGGATGCATTTGATAGATAGTGTACAGGTTTTTTCTTTTTCTTTTTTCGGTTTGTTTTCATCCTTATGAAATCAGCCTGGCTCTTAAAGCCTTCCTCGATTCATAAATATTTTTATATTTAATCAAGAAAAATATACTATTGAGAGCAATCTGGCATGAAATATGCAACCTTTTATCATGAAATAAGCAATTGCAGCCCCGTGAAAAAGCAAATATTCCCCATTGCCTTGATGGAGATTGTTAGCCGAGCTGCGTTCTCTTTATTTATTACAGCCCACGTTTTCTTTATAATAAACAAGCTGCATATTTCACACGATATAACCATTCCCGTTGTGCTTATGACATGGCTGCCATTTATTCTGGGACTGCATCGGAATTTGCTTGGGAGGTGGCGTTGTAGGATTTTAAAAGGATTTAACTTAGCCTGAATTGTGGCCGGATTGAAAAGGAAAGAGAAAAAGAAAAAGCTTTTTTTGTGAAGAGATGACAAGGGGAAATAAGAGTCCAAGAGAGAAGAGACATTATTAGGAGATTTCCTTAACCCAGCGGTAGGCAACCTCGGCTCTTTTATGACTCGTGGACTTCAACTCCCAGAATTCCCGAGTCAGCTATGCTGACTCGGGAATTCTGGGAGTTGAAGTCCACGAGTCATAAAAGAGCCGAGGTTGCCTACCCCTGCCTTAACCACGTCTCTTCACTTCCTGTTCCTCGGTTCCTGATTGTCCCTCCTGAAAATTTCCTTACCGTTCTGTTTCAAATGCAAGATATTAGCTTCCGTTTGGAAAGGTAGAAATACCACGGGTGCAGCACCACATGAAGTAAGGAAGAGGCCTGCATGGAAGGAATTCAGCCTCTCTGAATCGCATAAAGATCACGTGAAGTGTTAGTACCACTTTACAAGGCCTTGGTAAGGCCACACCTGGAATAACTGCATCCCGTTTTGGTCACCACGATGTAAAAAAGAGGTTGAGACTCTGGAAAGAGTGCAGAGAAGAGCAACAAAGAGGATCAGGGGACTGGAGGTTGAAACATATGAGGAACGGTTGAAGGAATTGGGTATGTCTAGTTTAATGAAGAGAAGGACGAGGGGGGGACATGATAGCAGTCTTCCAGGATTTAAGGAGCCACCACAAAGAAAACTAGGGCGGGTGTGTATTAAACTATTTTCCAAAGCGCCCGAAGGCAGGAGAAGAAGCAACGGATGGAAACTAACCAAGGAAAGAAGCAACCTGGAACTAAGGAGAAACTTCCTGACAAGTGAGAACAGCTAACCCAGGGATCTTCAAACTTGGCCCTTTTATGACTTGTGGACTTCAACTCCCAGAATTCCTCAGCCAGGCACGCTGGCTGAGGAATTCTGGGAGTTGAAGTCCACAAGTCATAAAAGGGCCAAGTTTGAAGACCCCTGAGCTAACCAGTGGAACAACCTGCCTCCAGAAGTTGTGGATGCTCCAACACTGGAGGTTTTTAAGAAGAGACTGGACAGCCATTTGTCTGGAATGATGAGGAAACAGAAGGGGAATCTCATCAAATTTGTAGATGACACTAAGCTGACAGGAATAGCCAACACCCCAGAAGACAAGCTCAGGATCCAAAAAGATCTCGGCAGGCTTGAACAATGGGCCCTGTCCAACAACCTGAAATTGAATGTGGAGAAAAGCAAGGTTTTACACCTGGGCAGGAAGGTTCAAGTACAGATTAGGTGAAACTGGGCTCAAAAGCAGTAACTTGGGAGTCCTAGTGGACTTAAACACGAGCCAGCCATGTGCGGCAGCAGCCAAAAAAGCCAATACAATCCATAATAATAATAATAATAATAATAATAATAATAATAATAATAATAATAATAATAATAATAATAATAATAATAATAATAATAATAAAGTTGGAAGGGACCTTGGAGATCTTCTAGTCCAACCCCCTGCTCAGGCAGGAAACCTTATACCATTTCAGGCAAATGGCTGTCCAGTCTCTTCTTAAAAACCTCCAGTGTTGGAGCATTCACCACCTCTGGAGGCAGGTTGTTCCACCGGTTAATTGTTCTAACTGTCAGGAAGTTTCTCCTTAGTTCTAGGTTGCTTCTCTCCTTGACTCTCCTTGTTTGTATAAACAGAGGCATAGCCCACCTGAAGCCTCGGGGCTGTCCTGCTGCAGCTGTGTTTGAGCCAAATCCCACTCAGAAGGCTGCTGGGAGCCATTGACCAACTTCCCTCCTAGGTGCCCAGGACTGGTTCATCCTCCTCCAAGCTGACATCTGGAGAGGTATCTGGGAAAGAATCCGGAGGAGTCAACACATACCCCAGGTGGCTAACAAATATGAAACTAGGCTACCCTGGAAAGAGAGAGAGAGAGAGAGAGAGAGAGAGAGAGACCTCATCTTTAGAGCACTCCTCCAACTTAACCCCCATTCAAATGTGAAATGGATGCTCCTTGCTGTACACACATGGGCAGAGTTTTAAAATGCTCTTCAGCATTTGAAACTCCTAATTCCAGAGCGTTTGGTGTCACCCCAAGAAAAGGGACTCAAGGATTCAAGGACAATCATTGTGCATGTAGTTTCTTCCTTCTTCTGGCTCTTACCATCTAAACGTTGACCTCGCCTTGTCCGTTGCGGCTACTGAGATTGACGCATCCCACCTCCGGTGATCAGAGTAAGGCTGATCTTCAGAGTTGTATTATCTTTATTTTTTTTTTGGCAGCTTTCCCCTGCTGGGCAGGTATATTTGTTAAAAAATAAAGTCACAGGTAGTCTTGCAAATGGGTAGGTTTCTCTCCTTGATAGGTTTCCATCTGGTAGAGCAGCTTGGATCGGATTATCATTCATCATTGTCCATCCACTGCAGAGCGAAGGCCTCTTCCGCCTGTTTCCAACCCAGACGGTCCTGAATTTTCTTTTGCCAATTGGGTTCCCCTCCCCCCACCATACTTGCTGGTGTCATCGCTCCATCTTGTTTTAGGTCTCTTGTGGACGCTTTTGATCGAGTGGGATCCGTTCTATGACCGCCTTGATCTAACGGCCGTCAGTCCTTCTTGCTATGTGACCACCCGTAAAATGAGGACCCAGAACCAACCTTCCTTCCTTCCTTCCTTCCTTCCTTCCTTCCTTCCTTCCTTCCTTCCTTCCTTCCTTCCTTTCTTTCCTTTATCTTCCTTCCTTCCTTCCTTCCTTTCTTTCTTTCTTTCTTTCTTTCTTTCTTTCTTTCTTTCTTTCTTTCCTACCTTCCTTCCTTTCTTTCCTTTATCTTCCTTCCTTCCTTCCTTCCTTCCTTCCTTCCTTCCTTTCTTTCTTTCTTTCTTTCTTTCTTTCTTTCTTTCTTTCTTTCTTTCTTTCTTTCTTTCTTTCTTTCCTTTATCTTCCTTCCTTCCTTCCTTCCTTCCCTCCTCCCCCTTCCTTCCTTCCTTCCTTCCTTCCTTCCTTCCTTCCTTCCTTCCTTCCTTCCTTCCTTCCTTCCTTCCTTCCTTCCTTCTTGCAGACTAATTCTGCTCAGTGCCAG
Source organism: Vipera ursinii (assembly GCF_947247035.1). Lineage (NCBI taxonomy): Eukaryota > Metazoa > Chordata > Lepidosauria > Squamata > Viperidae > Vipera > Vipera ursinii. The sequence goes on along the minus strand of NC_139521.1, from coordinate 1,691,176 downwards.
GAGTTCAATCCTGACCGGCTCAAGGTGGACTTCCCTCCTTCCGAGGTTGGTAAAATGAGGGCTCAGATTGTTGGGGGCAACAGGCTGACTCTGCACACCACTTAGAGAGGGCCGCGAAGCACTGTGAAGCGGTATATAAGTCTATTGACATTTGCCATTTTCCTAGCCAGCTTCCCACCAGCGGATTCCCTGGGGAAGACAGATTTGCTATTCACTTAATAGCCGCAACAAAATGGTTGAGAAATTGAATGTGACTTACTTCAAGAACCACCTTGCTTAGCAATGGAAATTTTGGTCCCAGTTGCGATGCTAAGTACCTCTATCTGAACCGAGTCAAGCCCTCTTTGAATCTGAAATAATTCGAACTGAAGCAGAGTTGATTCACGCCAGTTTAACTGTCTATACTTCATCCTGAATTTTCAAAAAAAAAAAAGTTTCAGAGCAGCTCAGATTTGGATCCAATCCACTTGGATGGAACTCGGGTCCAATTCAGATGTCTCACATTGCTTGGAATCGGTTCAGTTCAGTTAAGAATTTGGAATTTGCCCAAATCTAGGAAGCAGACTGGAGTGCTAAACTTGGATCCTGTGAAGGCATCCTGGGGAGATCATATCTGGCAGAATCTCATCTTGGTTTACACAATTCAGTGCATTCCATTTTCTGGCTTTTGCGCGTAGACGTACTTATGGCTTGAACGTTCTCTTCCGTCTTTACTTCGGGTCCTCGTTTTGTCCAGTGTGAAGCAAAACTTTTAAGGCATTTTCATTTGTTCTGCTTATGGATGCGACAATGCTGTCTCTCTGCAGTTATGAAGATAAGTCATATAATATGTGTGGGTATGTGCATAATTCTGTATTTATATTTGTCATATTTATGTAGTGTATATCGGAGGAGATGACCCTTTGAGAGCTGTACGCAATGAAATTTCATTTCATTGTATGCCAATTAGTGTACGTCCAAAGTGACAATAAAGTTGTTGCTATTCTATTCTATTCTATTCTATTCTATTCTATTCTATTCTATTCTATTCTATTCTATTCTATTCTATTCTATTCTATTCTATTCTATTCTATTCTATTCTATTCTATTCTATTCATCAATTTCTTCTTCTCTTTTCTTCTTCAATCTCTTCTTCAATCAATATCTTCTCTTCTCTTCCCTTCCCTTCCCTACCCTTCCCTTCCCTTCTCCTCCCCTCCCCTCCCCTCCTCTCCTCTCCTCTCCTCTCCCCTCCTCTCCTCTCCTCTCCTCTCCTCTCCTCTCCTCTCCTCTCCTCTCCTCTCCTCTCCTATTCCTTATTCCTTATTCCTTATTCCAGATTGTTGTTGTTCCCACTGTTATAATACACTTTTCTGATAAAAGTCCTATCCTAAGCGCTATTATTCCGCCATCTCATTGTATAGACTCTTTCTATCCAAAATTTCAACCGCAGCTCCTCTTCATGGTCCTGTAGGTAATAAAGGCTGATCAAAGTCCTTTTTTCACATCAAAAGAAAAAAAAGCAGCTGCTTTCTCGTTTCTCTGATTTATATTGTCAGTGGCATTCAAAATATATTTAATATTGCCTCCCCTCCGGCAACCCTTTTGAGATAAATCCGCTCCGATCGAGATGCATTAGATCAGCTGAAAGGTCAATCCTGAATCAGGTTAGGTTAAAAAGAAAGGCAGGAACTTTGCACCGGCCTGGCTGTGGGGGAAAAAATGGTGAGAAATTGCCGTCTCTTCCAAGCCTCGAACTTAAATCATGTTTTGATAAGAGCCGTGATGTTTATTGCAAGGACGTCTGTTGAGATAGTCTTCGCAGCTCGGTTGCTGAGCAATTTTTATGATTATTATTATTTTTCTTGTATGAGAAAAGAAGGAAAAGAACCCCAAACTTAATTAATTCTGGGAAGGTTGGCCTCTAGTGGAAATCTACAAGCCTAGATTCCTGAATCTTCCCCATCGAAGCCAATGATGCTCAGCTACGGTCTCTTGTTAAAAACCTCCATCCCTGAAGGGTTTTTAAAGAAGAAACTGGATATCCACCTGTCTGGAATGCTCTAGGGCAGTGGTGGCAAACCTATGGCTTGTGTGCCAGAGGGGGCACTCGGAGCCCTCTCTGTGGGCACGCACGCCTCGCTCTTTGGCTAAGTTTTCACAGGAAAAAGCCATTTCTCAAGCCCCTTCCTAGCCAAAACAAGCCTCCGGAGCAAGCACACCATTTTCAGCTTTGATTTATATCAAATCTGACACCAGAAACAGACTAACAGGTGACCTGAGTGCTGCATGTGTTGCTCTCAAACTTACAAAGTATGAGCCGAGGTTAGACAAATTATCAGCATGCATACAACAGCAAAAATCACATTAATTGTTCAAAAGCTTGCCAAATGCAAACTTTTACCTTTCAGTAAAAAGTTGTTTGTATCATTGAAAGCTTTGTCATTGTGTTCTTCTTTTAAGACAAAAGATGTTAATGTATGAGTTGTTTTTTTTTTCTAAACTAAAACCTCAGTATTCAGATTAAATTGCCGTGTTGGCACTTTGCGGTAAATAAATAAGTTTTGGGTTGCAATTTGGGCACTCGGTCTCTAAAAGGTTCGCCATCGCTGCTCTAGGGTCCTCTGCTTGAGCAGGGGGCTGGACTAGAGGACCTCTGAGGACCCTTCCAACTCTGTTCTGATTGCATAGCTTGCCTCCAGAAGTTGTGGGTGCTCCACCACTGGAGGTTTTTAAGAAGAGACTGGACAGTGGCTTGTCTGGAATGATCTAGGCTCCTCTGCTGAAGCAGGGGGCTGGACTAGAGGACCTCTGAGGACCCTTCCAACTCTGTTATGATTCTGAATGGCAAATAGCTCATGAGCAAAGGAGTTTTCTCTCTGTAGTTCTAGGGACATGGGTAAATTGTAACGGCACTTAAAAAAAAATGACTTAGGACCGTTATTCACACTCATGAACATCACTGCATCCCTCACGGGGTCAGGTGATCAAAATTCAGAAGCTTGGCAAATGACTCGTATCTATGACGGTCGTAGCGACCCTGGGGTCATGTGATCCCCCTTTGCCACCTTCTGACAAGCCAAGTCCAGCATCCGAGTTTGTGAAGGAGAATTCTCAGCGACTTGCGCTCGATTCCGTCGATTAAATCTAAGTGTGAAGCTTCCTCTTTTGCAACTGTTGTACTATTTGCATGGAAGATGGCCGTTCTTAATTGAAATGCCTTCCCCATCTTGGGAAGGAAATATTATTTTGTTGTTTAGCCTCTCTGGTTCTTTTCTTTTCCTCCCCCTCCCCTCCCTCCCCCTCCCCACTTGCCTTGTAATCCTTGGTGCTGAATTGTACCGAACAGTGATTTACAGTTTATAAATGTCTCTCTTAATTCCACATTATTTAGAAATCGATACTTAATTTGAATTGATTATGTTTCGAGGCCTTTAGATCTTTTATTAAGAAAAGGGCTGACTCTGTTCCTGGCAGCTGAACACCCAAGTCTCTCTTCTTAATGACCTACAAAAAGAATAAGAAAAAGAAAGAAAGAAAAGAAGGAAGGGAGAAAGAAAGAAAGAAAGAAAGAAAGAAAGAAAGAAAGAAAGAAAGAAAGAAAGAGGAAAGAAAGAAAGAGAAAGAAAAAAGGAGGGGGGATGGAGAGAGAGGAAGATGGGAGGGAGGAAGGAAGGAAGAAAGAAACGAGGGAGGGAGGAGAGGGAGATGGGAGGAAGGAATGAAAGAAAGAAAAAAAGAAAGAAAGGAAGGAAAGAGAGGTGGAAGAAGGAAAGGGAAGGAGAGAGGGAGATGGGAGGAAAGGAAGGAAGGAAGGAAGGAAGGAAGGAAGGAAGGAGGGAGGGAGGAGAGGGAGATGGGAGGAAGGGAAGGTGGGTGGGTCCTTCTGTTGAGGGAGGAAGGAAGGAAGAAAGAAAGGAGGAAAGAAAGGAGGGGGGATGGAGAGGGAGGAAGATGGGAGGGAGGAAGGAAGGAAGAAAGAAATGAGGGAGGGAGGAGAGGGAGATGGGAGGAAGGAAGGAAAGAAAGAAAAAGGAAGGAAGGAAAGAGAGGTGGAAGAAGGAAAGAAGGAGAGAGGGAGATGGGAGGAAGGAGGGAAGGAAGAAAAAGGAGGGAGGGAGGAGAGGGAGATGGGAGGAAGGGAAGGTGGGTGGGTCCTTCTGTTGATAGAAGTAAATAGTCTCTGCCTCATTATACGAGAGGAGCAGTTCTCCTCATGACTGTCAGTTTACTCTCTTTTCACTTATGCAGATTTGAGACCCGTCCGTAAGACAAAAGGAGAGGGCATGGCTTGGGTCTTCTCCTCCAGGAATCAAAGCAGCATCGCTTCCTAAGTGTTAGATTTTTACCGCGTAAAGGAAACGAAATAATGGCCCATACGCAGCCGTGGGCACCTTTAAGGCAGACGAGGCCCAATTCCAAGGCCTCCTTGCCTTAGTTTCCCACACTGGCCAGGGTGCCCCTTTGGCACCATGACGAGAAGAAAAGCATAATAAGAGCCACTGTGTGCGGAAGAGAACTTACTGTGTAAACTGTGATTGATTGTGTGTCGTCAAGTCGTTTTGGACTCCTAGCAACCACACACATAGATTTCCTGCATGGTGATCTTTCCTCAACGTGGTCCTTCAAGGCTTCAAATGGGGCATCCTACCCTATTTGAATAGAACAGAGTGGGAAGGGACCTTGGAGGTCTTCTAGTCCAACCTCCCACTCAAGCAGGAGAACCTACACCATCTCAGACAAAGTGACTGTCCAGTTTCTTCTTTAAAAAAATCCAGAGATGGAGCACCCACGATTTCTGGTGGCAAGCTGTTCCACTGGTTAATTGTCCTCACTGTTAGGAAGTTTCTTCTTAGTTCCATGTTGCTTCTCTCTTTGGTCAGCTTCCAACCTTTGTTTATTGTCCTGCCCCTGTTACAGGTTGTCCTCTTCCCTTCCAACTTTCCCGCCATCGTGGCCATCTCCAGAGAGCTGGGTCTTTGCCTAAGGTGACTAAGGAAGGATGATTTCAGTCTGGTGATTTGTAGCTCGAAGTACAAAATGTGGGTTGATTTCTTTGACGATCCGTTCATTTGTTTTCTTAGTGGTCCAAGACTTTCAGGAATCTGGTCCAATACCAACGTTCAAAGGAATCCATGCTCTTCCTATCTTGCTTCTTTAAAGGTGGAACTTAGCTCAACAGCAGCAACTGCGAAAGGAATGGCGGGATGGAGAATTCTGGGAGTTGAAGTCCACAAGTCTTAAAAGTTGCTAAGGTTGGGGAGCCCTGTCCTAGTAGGCAACCACTGAAATAGGAGCCAGCTGTGTGTTGCAGCTGCCCAAAAGGCCAACGCAGTCCTAGGCTGCATTAACAGAGGGGTAGAATCAAGATCACATGAAGTATACATGTAGGTGTTTATGCTTCTTTTCAAATGTGGATTATCTGAGGAAGGAATGGATTTATGGATGAATTGATGGGTAAATACAGGCTTTACAAGGCCTTGGTAAGGCCACACTTGGAATACTGCATCCAGTTTTGGTCGTCACAATGTAAAAAAAGATGTTGAGACTCTGGAAAGAGTGCAGAGAAGAGCAACAAAGATGATAAGGGGACTGGAGGCTAAAACATACAAGGAACAGTTGCTGGAATTGGGTATATCTAGTCTATTGAAGAGAAGGACATGATAGCAGTGTTCCAGTATCTCAGGGTTTGCCCCCCAAAAGAGGGAGTCAAGCTATTCTCCAAAGCACCTGAAGGCAGGACAAGAAGCAACGGATGGAAACTCATCAAGGAGAGAAGCAACTTGGAATTAAGGTGAAACCTCCTAACAGGGAGGACAATTAACCAGAGGAACAGAAGTTGCCTTTGGAAGTTGTGGGCGCTCCATCACTGGAGGTTCTCAAGAAGAAATTGGACAGGTATATTGGAAAGTTATAGGGTCTCCTGTTTGAGGAGGATGTTGGACTAGAAGACCTCTAAGGTCCCTTTCAGCTCTGTTATTCTGTAATAAATCCCACCTCAGAATGTTGCAGGAATGCCATGGCTTTACGATTCTGATCTTTGTAGGTATAAAGACATCTTGGCATCCAAATATCTTTTCCAAGATCTTCCTGGCTGTTCCACCAATGACTCATTTGCAGCGTAATTTTTGACTGCTCGTCCGTTGATCCTAAAAGGCAGAAGCTCTCCAGCCTTTGATATCTTCATTTTAAATATAAATAGCAATTAATAATAAGAATGTTATTAATACTGTTAGGTAATATTACTTGCCTTCATACTCCACCATTTCTCAATGGAGTATTGGATGAATGTGTAAGTAATTATCATATCCTCTCCTCACAACAGATATCTGATGTGAATTTTAAGGAAACTGGATTTCTTGTTTTTAAGGAAACTGGATTTCTTATTTTTCAGATGTTTCAGCACCGACTGGGGAACCCCCCCCCACAATGATTCTGAAAATGCTTATTTAGAGAAGAAATAGGCTTACATAATTAAATATGATTTTAATTATACATGCAAATGTTTATGCTCCTTTTCATATGTAGATTACCCGAGGAAGGAATGGATTTATGGATGAATTTATGGGTAAATATATTGCAAAGACAAACAGGTTGGGAATAGATTTATCAGGAATGTTAATCCAGACCTCATTGTTCAAATTCAACACACCATTTTCTATACTAACCTGACTCAAATATTGATCAGTAAATATGGTGAAGTATAGAATCAATTTGGCTGAGTTAACTTTTTCCTGTAATGTTATATTTTTGAATGCAAACCAGTGAGAAGAATATGCATTCCTTACAAAATGAAGAATTTTGGATAGGATAGGATAGGATAGGATAGGATAGGATAGGATAGGATAGGATAGGATAGGATAGGATAGGATGAAAATTCCACTTAAGATTAGGGTTAGGTCACCATGAACTCATAGAGCAAAATGGACATCCCCAACAAATTTGGAGTACTTGGGTATGGTTAGGAGGACACTGACTTTTCTAGGTTGTCCTATCTATGTTTCCTGGTAAAATACATGGGAAAATCCCATTGGAGGAAAATCCCACTTAGGCTCTAAGTGGGGCGATGGCGCGCGTGCCCACAGAGAGGGCTCTATGTGCCACCATGGCCCCTATTCTGTTCTGTTCTACTCTACTCTACTCTACTCTACTCTACTCTACTCTACTCTACTCTACTCTACTCTACTCTACTCTATTCCTCGCCTATTCCACACACCTTAATACAAGAGCATAAAGGAAGATGTGTATGGTTCTCCTTAAGCATGGCTCAAGCATGCTTGAAAACACGGCTTACTCGCATTTATTGTCCTAAGTGTAAAGGAACATGACTGAGTTTCTCCTATGGGTCTGTAACTTGAACGGAGATCTTTAGGTTTGAAAATTGTCACAAAGAATATAGACACACTCCTCACAAAGAAAAAAAAAGCTTTATTCTATATTAGATCCTCTAATGTGATATTCCTTATGCCGGCAGGCAACAGCTTGCCGGGTTTTTAGACGGATATTTTTTTTAATCTTTCCTAGAGATAAAATCTGATAAAATCTGTCTTTCCTAGAAGTTACAGGAATTGAATCTATCTGCTGCAAAGAATGGGCTGTGCTCCTAAACCACGTAGGTTTCTTTGACCCCAGAATATTGTTTCCTAAGACCACAGGTTTGTTTGTGATAAGAGTGACTATCCCTCTTCCTATTTATAACAGTTATATTTTTTAAAAGCATTTCAGAAGAAAAAATATATATGCAAGACGATATTGACGGTATAATAGAAGGTAAAGGTGTCCTTGTATAGACAGCACCAATTCTTGGCAAAGCATTATCCAAAGACAGTCTCCATGGTCATGTAGCCAGCATGGCTATATTCCAAAGGCAAACAGAACGCTGTTACTTTCCCACCAAAGTGGTACCTATTTATCTACTCGCACTTGCACACTTTCAGATTGCTAGGTCGGCAGGAGCTGGAGCGAGGAACAGGAACTCACCCCGTGTTCACTGCTCGGATCTCGAACCCAGACTGTCAACTTTTCAATTGACAAGCTCAGCATCTTTAAACTCGGGCCATTGCACCCCTTAACTGTATAATATAACTTTGGAATTAGTGATCATCTTACACAAAAGGAGCAAGAGAAACATATGTAATAATACTTAGGGATGTAGGTTGCACTTTGCAAGTCAGAAGCTGAGAAATTCCTTTTTTAAAAAAGTGCTTAGCTTCTTATCCTATAGCTTATTTTCAATTGGGAACATCAAATGTTGGGTTAGCGTGTTTTTTTTAAGGTGTGTCTTTCAGACATGTATCTATCTACCTGTTCATAAATCTTGGAACGAACTTTCAGCTAATGATTTTAGTCTAAACGTATACAGGATAAAATCCAACAGAGATGGTATTATTGCATCTTCTGCTTGGATGGGGTTTCTTTTGTGTTCTTCTATATTTCACCAGACAAAAATGTGATGTATGTAGGATTTATGGGAATTATTGGGAGCTAGTTATCTGTAGACACTACTGGATTTTTACTACTTCAAAACAACAACAATAAACGCATCTCATTACTAGCACAAAAATTAACCAAAGAATAAATGGTTCCTTTACTTCACTCTTAGCCACAAGGATGGTTGTTTAAATAATATCTCATTTCCTCAGCACTTTATTATTTACCGATTTTAAAAGCCATAATTACTTTTCTTCTGAATTCTTCCCCCCGCCCCGCGCAAACAACAATAATGCAATTAAATTACTGAATTCATTTATGTTTAATTGTGCGCTTGGTTTTTAATGGGCTGTTGGATGGTATATCTGGTGACTGCTGGTTTTTTTCCCAACAACGTGAGCGAATCTAAAGTTATATTAGCAAAATATATTATATGGGCAAATGCGCCGTCTCATTAATGTTATTTATCGGAACGGTTTTGAGCTCATTAAAAGGTATCCTGAATTCAAAAACGCCTCCCCAGGAATGTTCGTTCTCTCCGTTTTTTTAAATTTTTTCTTGCAAAGAGAGGAACGGCTCTTATTGTATTGCTTTATCATAGACAAAATGGCTACGGTACTTTTTTATTTATTTATTTATTTAAAAAATCTTTTAATTCAGGTGTGTGTGTATATATCGGGTAAGAGGGTAAAAAAAGAGGCAATTAATCTCCTAACCAATGTAACCCCATTGCAGCAAGCAGTCCAATGGCATTCTTCTGTTTACTCTCCTCCTTTATCTCAAGCCACCATTAATTCTTCGCTTTTTTTACCCCCAGAGGGAATAACCCTATTTTCAGAGCACTTTGTTGTGATTCAGGGTCAGCCTGTGGGTTCGGCAGTTGGGTCGGACGACTCAGAGGAGGAGGGGGGTGTTGAAGACCTTGCTGATGATAGCCCTCAGGCAGGCCCCTCCCACTTGGTCACCATGGAGACCCAGCTGTGTGAGCCCGACAGTGTGGATGAAGATGACCCACAGCTGGCCCTGTTCAAGGACGCCCGATGCAGGAGGCAGTCAAGTAGGAGTAAACAGAGGAAGGCAATGGGGCTTCTCGGAAGGAGGGAGAGAGAAGCCACGCCCTGAACTCTTTATAAAGGGAATGCGTGGGGGGGGCTGGTTTGCTGAAAGCAACCGCTCAGATAGTGTTTCAAAGCTCCTGTATCTTGGTTCGTGTCTTGTTTGTTTTTGTAATAAATTTGGCAGACGTATTCCAGCCTCTTGCCGTCTGTAAAGGGGTTGCCTTTTCTGCAAAGCCGGTAGCAGGCTGGTACAGAACACACTTGTTTGCATCTTAAGCACCAATAATGTGCTCTTAGAGATCAAGGATGAGTGAACCCCGAGGTGCAGAAGTCACAGATAGCCCCATTTGAGGAGTCACGTTGTGCTAGTGACAGCCGTAGATCCAGTCCTTCGTAAATATCGCTTTCTTCAGTAAGCCCGAGAAAGGACGCGTTCTTTGCAAAAGGAGGAGAACAAAAGGAAGAGTTTTCCGTTGTGCAGAGGAAAGTTATTGCGCAGAAGCAAATATGTCAGGTAGGCACGGCAGCCATTAATTAATTTGTAATTCTTTCACCGCCGAGTGGATGAAAGCCTCTTTGGCCTTTGATCCCCGACAGACGTGGTCCGAAGCCTCCGTTCTTCCTTTTGCGTCGTGCTTACCTTGGCGCGAGCACAGCTGACAAATGTGGTTTTTTTTTTTTACTATTTCACGAGTCTCCTCTTCACCGCAGCCCTATCCAACATAGGTAGTCCTTGATTTACAACAGTTTCATTTAATGACCGTTCAAGGTCCGGTGGTTCTTCCGATATCCCAGGGGCTGCCCCAAAGAAGAGGGAGTCAAGCTATCCTCTCTCTCTCTCTATGTCTGTCTCTGCCTGTCTTGTATCTCTCTCCTATGTCTCTCTCTCTCTCTCTCTCCGTTTATCTATCTCTATGTCTGCCTGTCTGTCTTTCTATCTGTCTGTCTCTCTCCCTCCTATATATATTTTAGTTTAGTTTTTAGTTTTTCTTATTCCATCCCAGTGTTCGCTTAGTTTGTTAATTTTAATATGCCTGGGATTCACATTTTTAATCTTATCAAGGAACACACACACACACACGCACACACACACACACACATTATCTATATCCCTATGTCTGCCTTGTATCTCTCTCTCTCATCTCTCTCTCTTTGTCTGTCTTTTATCTCTTATCTATCTATCAATCTATCTATCCATCCATCATCTATCTATCCATCCATCATCTATCTATCTATCTATCTATCTATCTATCTATCTATCTATCATCTATCTATCTATCTATCCATCCATCCATCCATCCATCCATCCATCCATCCATCCATCCATCCATCCATCCATCCATCTATCTATCTATCTATCTATCTATCTATCTATCTATCTATCTATCTATCTATCTATCTATCTATACATCCATCTGTCCATACATCCACCCACCTACCTACCTCTGTCTGTCTCTGTCTAACTGTCCATCCATCCATCCATCCATCCATCCATCCATCCATCCTCTTCTCGAAAGACAGAATAAAAAACAAAGAGCCAAAAAAATGAAGGAGCCAACCAAAATCAAAGCACTCAACTGCCACCTGACCCCGGACGCAGGAGGAGATCCAGGCCTTTAGCGCTTTGTAAGAAGTCCCACAGATGGGAGAAATAATGGATCCCCCAGAGGCTGTCGTTCCACACAGCAGCGGTCATCACCCCCAAAGGAAGGCTTCCCAGGTTGTCAAAGGTGACACCAGGAAAAAAATCCACGCTAGGCGCCCCTACTCGGAAGCTCTAGAGTTGTGGAAGCCCCCCCCCCAGAGGGGGGAACTGCTTGCTCTCAATATTCTGAGCCTGAACCAACAGATTTACAAAGTTAATAATTGCTCAAGATAGGAGCCTTTTTTTTTTGCTCATGATTTGTGAGAAATTCAGCTAAAGGTGTTTGGAAGTTCATGGCTGGTTTTGCACTGATAATGTGAATAAAAATATTCATTAGCTTTTTTAGCCTAGGCGGAGGATAAAGCAAGCGGGTAAATGTCACTCGAGAGCAAGCAAAGCACAGCCGGGGAGGCCGGGGGTTTAGAGGCCAAGAGGATGCGACGCTTGCAAGAGGGCAAACCATAGTTTGGCATCCTAAGGAAGAGAAGGGATGTGGAGTCCTTGGTGTTCTCTGAGCTGGGCTGTTTCGGTACCCAACTAGGTCTCCCAACTCGAGCAGGGGGTTGGACTAGAAGACCTCCAAGGTCCCTTCCGGTCCTATGATTCTAGGTTCTGACAGTTTGGCACTGTTTTCTACTGATGATGTTACTAGTCTGAGCAGTATTGTTAGTGCTTTTGTGGATCACCTCGTGACTTGCTACCCTTTCCCGCCAACGTGAAATGCCTGCAAGAAAATAACCAAACTCGGAGAACACCAAGACTCTAATCCTCCTCCTCCTCCTCCTCCTCTTCCTCCTCCTCCTCCTCCTCCTCCTCCTCCTCCTCCTCTCTACAAACTCCACATCCTTCTAGCACTGATGATGTTACCTAGTTGGGTCATGAAACGTCTGCAAGAAAACAACAGGCTCAGAGAGCACCAAGGACCCCACAGTCGTTGTTGTTGTCGTCGTCCTCCTCCTCCTCCTCCTCCTCCTCCTCCTCCTCCTCCTCCTCTCTACAAACGCCCCTCCCTTCCAGCACTGATGATGTTACCTGGTTTGGGTCATGAAATGTCTGCAACAAAACAACCCGAGCTCCAAATACTCTCCTTTTACTGGTACTCGTTAGCCGTTTATTTTTCCAGCCCTCCTGCATGAATATTTGGGGGAATTTTAAATTTTAAAGAAATTAAATTGAAAT
>NC_139521.1:1623885-1673885 GCF_947247035.1 Vipera ursinii | reverse complement strand
TTTACTTAGTGAAGCGATTCCTTTGAAAGAAAGAAAGAGAAAGAAAGAAAGAAAGAAAAAGAAAGAAAGAAAGAAAGAAAGAAAGAAAGAAAGAAAGAAAGAAAACATTACATATGCATTCTACCCAGAGTAACGTGCCTGATTATGCTGGATTAGTCCTGAGTAAGGATGCTTTTCATCCTTAAAGCTAAAGGGTAGTCTTAGTTAACGGCCAAGAGTGGATTTTGACACTGTGCAATACCTGGTTCGTATTTTTTTCTTCTTCTTCTATTTGAAATTAGTTGTTTCCATTTCACAGGGCAAAATCTTGCTGATTTTGATGATTGCTCTGTACACAGCATCTTATATATATAGAGAGAGCCTCTTTGCACTTTTTCTCTCTCTGTTCTGCTGCATTTTAATTTAGACCCTCCACAATGCTGGGAATAGCAGTCAGGTTGTGGTTTCCTCCTCCTTGGATCCTCCGGCCCCAGCTTCGAGAGTTGCTGGGCTCCAGCCCTTTCGATGGGTCTAATTTGATGACTTTCCATCATGGGAAACTGCTTCGAAGTCTACAGGGCTAAGGGGCAAAAAAACCAACGCCACACCCTGCCCTATTCCACCAAATACCTTCTTCCCTGTAAAAATGAGGAAAAAAATCAGAAAATGCCAGATTCTCCTTCATTTGGCATTGAGAAAGAGAGCCGTAAGACACCTGTGGGACTACAGCCTGACCTTGATTAGCCTGGGAGACACCAGACTTGGAAATGATGAGGAACCCAATAAAGTTTGGAGTGTGATTTTTTTCTCTTTTTTTTCTTTTTTTTCTTTTTTTTCTTTTTTTTTTCTTTTTTTTCTTTTTTTTCTTTTTTTTCTTTTTAGGGCTAGGTAGGGAAGTACGTGATGGATTTGAATCCCTCTTCTATTTGAGACTCACGCGCTGAATAATTAGGGTTTCATTTTTGCAATACGCTCGGCTGGGATTTTTATTTTTTTTATTTCCCCCCCCCCCCCCCCCGCCCCAGCCTGCCCCCTCTCGTAAATGAAAAAAAGGATGTGTGGCTGTTGGATCGTTTATAGATGGAATAATTTAAATTTGAGCTGATAGAGAGGAGATTAAAAAAAAAGCTGTGTTGTGGAATGAATTTAGGGCCAAACCCCATTCCCAATTTCTGTTCTGAACGGGGTCCGACCCCTAAAGAGAGGAGATTTGCAGTTTGGGGGGGATTGCTCCTTAACCCACAGCTGCTATGAAAAAATTGTTGGAGAGGAATGTGTGTTTTCACAATCATGGCTAGGATGCTCGCGGCCATCCTTCCTGAGGCCAAGGCAGATGGACGACAATTCTGCAGACTTGGGTTACCACCCTTTCTTGACGGCTGCAATTTATTTTGCATGGGGCTACCCTTTGAAACATGGATAAAAGTTGCAAGTGGGAGGCCTCTGCCCGACATCCGGGCTGTTGATTGAATAGGAATCGCATGTTACCCATACTGAAACATCTTGCACTGCCTATTGGGTATAATTTAAGATGCCAGTGTTGATTTTCCAAGCCCTAAATGGTGGCTTCGGGATGGATTGTCGTGGTGGCGCAGTGGTTAGAATGCAGTATTGCAGGCTAACTCTGCTGACTGCCAGGAGTTTGATCCTGACCGTCTCCAGCTTGACTCAGCCTTCCGTCCTTCCGAGGTGGGTAAAATGAGGACCCAGATTTTTGGAGGGCAAGAGGCTGACTCTGTAAACTGCTTAGAGAGGGGGTGAATCACTGTGAAGTGGTAGACAAATGCTAATGCTAGTCCTCCCTCCCTCCCTTTTTCCTGCAGTGGTGCAGTGGTTAGAATGCAGCATTGCAGGCAAACTCTGCCCATAGCCAGGAGTTCGATTCTCACCGGCTCCAGGTTGACTCAGCCTTCCATCCTTCCTAGGTCGGTAAAATGAGGATCCAGATTGTTGTGGGGGCAAGAGGCTGACTCTGTAAACTGCTTAGAGATGGGGGTGAAGCACTACGAAGCAGTATATAAGTCTAAGTGCTACTGTTATTGCTATTGTCTGCAGGACTGTTTCTCCTGGCAAGAAGGTGCCCAGTTGCTTAATATGTGGGATAAAATTGATCTGTGGAAAATATATGTGGGGGTCCCAGTTATGGGCACAGTTATGGGCACAGATTCAAAGTATGTTTGGTGCCCAATCTCTCCATATCTGGGCAGGATGGTGAGAGATACACCTAGCCCTCATACCTGCACCCACCTCTGTCGCAAGATTTTTTTAAAAGTCAAATCATTGTTTTAAATTTTTGTTGGGTTTCGACGATATGAATTTCACAAAGTTTTAAGCTTTGTGCTGTGTCTTGGCGATTGACACCCACCGCCTGTAGTGTTGGAATAAATGGACAGGCGGGATGCAAATTACATAATTTGAACTATTACCCCCCGTAGATAGGGCTCGCAACTTGGGGGTCCTCCTAGATTCACGGCTCACTTTGGAAGACCATATAGGAGCCGTGACTAGGGGGGCCTTCGCACAGGTTCGCCTGGTGCGTCAGTTGCGGCCCTATCTTAGCCGGGACGATTTATGCACGGTCACTCATGCGCTCGTGTCCTCTCGTCTGGACTACTGCAACGCTCTCTACATGGGGCTGCCCTTGAGGACTACTCGGAAGCTCCAACTGGTACAGAATGCAGCCGCGAGAGTGGTGTTGGGAGTCTCCCGATACTCCCACGTTACGCCTCTGCTCCGTGAGCTGCATTGGTTGCCAGTTGTCTTCCGGGTGAGATTCAAGGTACTGGTAACGGTATTTAAAGCACTCCATGGCATGGGGCCGGAGTACCTCAGGGAACATCTGCTGCCGGCATCAAGCTCCCTGCGCCCTGTGCGTTCCCACAGAGAGGGCCTCCTCAGGGTGCCACCGATCAGAGAATGTCGATTGGTGGCCCCCAGGGGGAGATCCTTCTCTGTGGGCGCTCCGGAGCTGTGGAATCAGCTACCGGTTGAGCTCCGGATGGCGCCCGATCTTCGCTCCTTTCGTCGCGATCTTAAGACATTTCTGTTTGTACAAGCCGGCCTAGCCTGAGGGGGAGTGTTGGGGTTATTTTATTTTTGTTTTTTTTAACTTTTCTGGGGGTTTTTAGTGTTGTATTTATACTGTTTTAATTAGGGCAATTTGTTTAATCTTTTTTAATGTTTGTATTCACTATTTTATTCTGCCCTGTGAACCGCCCTGAGTCCTCAGGGAGAAGGGCGGTATATAAATGTTATTAAATTAAATTAAATTAAATAATAAATAAAACAATATATTTTATACAAACAGATACATTACATATACTTGTTAACCACGGCAATCTTATATCATTGTAGCCATTTCTCAATAGGCGACATAAGAGTCATGGAGAAGGCAATTGGAGCTCCTCCACTCAGTAAGTAGCATTGTCTCCTGTATGCCAGCCACAGAATTGTAGGGCTGGAAGGAATGCATCGTGTACGCATTGTAAAGATTGCTTGGAGGTGGGAGATACTTCCAATGTAATCTACCGGATCCCCTGCATGGATTGCCCTGTGACTATGTAGGACAGAAGGGGAGGAAGCTAACCACCAGATTGCAAGAACACAAGCGAGTGGTCAGACGAGGAGACCCAAACTCATTGGTAGCCTCACATTGCAGTGAAGGAGGACAAATATTCAATTTGGTGCTACTAAGATTGTTGGACGAGCAGGGACAAAAACAGCCAGGGAAATGATTGAAGCCTGGGAAACGGGCCCTCTCATCAGTCAACAGGAGTGCTGATTTACCACCAGCCTATCAAGTACTCAGAGAGGGCTGGGCAGCACAAGCAAATGACAGCTAACATCTTAATGGCCGGCCATCAACACACCCCAATCAACAACTAAAAAGCCACATACAACAGGCACTATAAATACCACAGGCAGAACAGCACACCCTCTTCTAGAGAAAAGTTCCTTGTGGAAGACTAAACTTTTGGTCCCAGTGACTGACCTAGATTGGATCCTGCAACATTATTCTGGGACCCGTAGATTTGCCTTCATTTGTGAATTGGAAGGAATCTTAGAGGTTTTCTAATCTGATCACTTCTCAGTAGACGATCCACTGGGGGGCGTCTCTTGACAGACATTTCTGCTTGAATTCCTTCAGGAAAACGGCTGTTCCTCTGGTTGTTAACTATCTGTAGATCCACACGGACACTAGATTTGGATTTGGTTGGAACAGCTGCAGTAGGGCTAGTAGACCTGGTTGCAATAATCTATTGGGGTGATCCCTAGTGGCACCGATTTGTTTGGCGTTTTTCTGTATCTGGGGGTTGCCTGGATTTTTGTCCACGCCCCAGATCTGATAGCTGGCCTAAGGATCAGATGATGCTTAGGGAAGTTAACCATACTGGATCTTTCTGGAGATCAGCCCATGAACACAGATAGATGCATCCTTAGCTGTTCCTGGTCAGGAAGTCGCAAAAAGGGGGATCACGTAACCCCGGGGACACTGGCAACTGTCATAAGTACAAGTCAGCTGCCAAGCGTCCAAATTTTGATCATGTGACCCTGGGGGATGCTGTAAGTCTGAAAAAAACGGTCCTAAGTCACTGTTTTCCAGAGCCGTTGTAACTTTGAACTGTTGTAAATCGAAGACTACATACACAAACTTATTCTTTGCCTTCCTCTGTAATCCAAACGCCAGAATTTAAAATGAATTTATTTTTATGGGAGTAGGAATTGGCAACCTCCCTTGACGGTTAACTTGCACCTGGTGATATTCCTGCTAGGTGGATACTACTAAAAAAAGTCCAGATCTTTCACCGCGTGCCTCCGGTCCAGGCCACGTATTCGGATTTGCCCACTTCTTAAAGAAAAGGGGCTTCTGTTTTTGAGAGGCAGCTTGAGCCTTGAAATGCATACTAATTTAAATAGTTACACAGGGTTTTGCAGTATCCATCTTAATTACAATCAAAGGCAGACTAATTCCCAGGATCCCCACTGGAATAATACTTGATTAATACTTGCAAGGAATTAAATCGTCGGCGGTTTTTGTTGTGCTTCACTTGCGCCATTTCTGTGCAATAGGCGGTTACAGCCAGTCCTCCCCTTACAACCACAGTCGAGCCCAAAGGTTCTGTTGTTAAGTAAGACAGTTGTTAAGTGAATTTTGCCCCATTTTACAACCCTTCTTGCCACAGTTGTTAAGTGACTCATTGCAATTTAGGAACACACAGTTGGTTGTTAAGGGAATCGGACTTCCCTCATTGACTTTTGCTTGCAAAAGTGGATTACGTGACCCCCCCAGGATAGTGAAACCCATCATAATTATGAGTCAGTTGGCCAAAGTCTGAATTTTGATTGAGTGACCACCGGGATGCTGCAATGGTTATTGCATCTCCATACTTGGAAGTCATGAGCCTAAGCTACTGAAGACCATCTCCATACTTGGAAGTCATGAGCCTAAGCTACTGAAGACCATCTCCATACCTGGAAGTCATGAACTTAAACTACTGAAGACCATCTCCATATCTGGAAATCATGAACTGAAACTACTGAAGACCATCTCCATACCTGGAAGTCATGAGCTTAAACTACTGAAGACCATCTCCATACCTGGAAGTCATGAGCTTAAACTACTGAAGACCATCTCCATACTTGGAAGTCATGAGCTTAAAGTACTGAAGACCATCTCCATATCTGGAAGTCATGAGCTTAAACTACTGAAGACCATCTCCATACTTGGAAGTCATGAGCTTAAAGTACTGAAGACCATCTCCATATCTGGAAGTCATGAACCTAAACTACTGAAGACCATCTCCATACCTGGAAGTCATGAGCCAGTTATTTGTTGAGTTTTGTTCCCTTTTGTGGTCTACAAAAGCCTTGAGTGCAACAGTAGAAGAAGGGACCTTTCTTGACTAGTTAAGATATACGCAGTAATTGTTGTTACTGTTTTGTAAAACATAGCTATGACCAATGAAATTCACCTGTAAAAATGTTTGAACAAGCTTTTAAGTTAATTCACTCATGAGATTAATTTTGGGGTGATTTATCTTGAAATGATTTGGGTAGAACCCCATATCCTTAGATGCGCTAACATTCAGATAGCGATAGAGCAGCAAAAATCGTTAGGATTATCCAGAATTTCCAAACCCACAAGTAAAACATGAACAGTTCATCGCCAAGTTCATCCATAATTTCCAGAAAATACTTGTGGAATCATATGTACACAGGTCAGATAATTAATTGATTGATTGATGGATGGATGGATGGATGGATTGATGGACTGACTGACTAATTAGGTGAAAGTTCAGCTATTCTTCAATTTATATTCATTTAGTGGCCATTGGAAGTTACAACGGCACTGAAAAAAACATGACTGCGATTCATACTTAATGACCTCTGCAGCACACACACCCCCATGGGATCAAAATTCAGAGGCTTGGCAACTGACTCATATTTATGACGGTATTGCAGTGTCCCGGGGTCTCCTGATGCCCTTTTACGAACTTCTGACAAGCAAAATCAATGGGGGGGGGAAAGCCACTTAACAACTGCCTCGCTTACCGACGGAAATTTTGGGCTTCCGTAATGAACCCATTTGGATCACGTGATCCTGGGGATTCTAGGACGCTTGTGAGAAATGGTCCTTTTTTACAGTGCAGTTGTAAATTTGAACGGTCTCTAAATAAACTTTTGTAAGTCGGGGACTTCCTCGACCTCGTCGTGGATAAGACCTTTTCATCCTATTTTTTTAAGCAGGACCCACTATCCATCCAAGGCACCTGTGGCTACGTTTCTAAACCCTTCTTGGCTCTTTGACAATCTCCCATTAACTTACCTTTCTCCCTTGATAAATTAAACCCTGGCTTGGCAAAAATGCTGGCCATAGACTTATTTAGGCCGAAATTCATTGGTGAGGATATATAGATGAGAAGGTAAGGTCACGCTGGCTCAATTTCATTTTAATTGCTTATTCACGCTTCGTGTGATCACTTTTGCTTCTCCCCGAGCTCTTGCCGTTTCCACCGGGCGATCCAAGATAAATAAGGGGCATCACACAGCCAATATTTTGCAAATATTGGAGGTCGAATTGCTCGGTCTTCTCCCCCCCTCCCGCCCCACATCTAGCGGTGTTATTTCTTGCACTGCTTCTTTATAACTTTGGAAGCGGTGTTTATCTCTTAATTCAACCTGACATATTCCACTTTCAACTCGGCTGAATAATATATTGCCTTTTGTTAAAAAAAATGTGTTTGTCTCTAGCTAGAGTTTCTTTCTTCTGGATATTTCCTCCAGCGCTCGGGAAGAACGCCCGTGCGCGAATATCCCTACAGCTTCCTCTGCACAGTTTTAATCGTACCTTTCTGAATGCATTCTTTCAATATATGCAAATTCGGTACAATTCTCTCCGAAATATGAATTTTGTTCCCACTTTTCTGAACTGCCTCCTATTTTGTGCATGGGCTGTATTTTGATGAAATCAGAGCATGCCTACGCATAATGGTATCGGTCTATCTAGATGCTGAGATGCTTTGAAACCATGTATTCATATAAAATGAGGAATGTGGTTATCCAGTGCTCTCAAGTTAGATACAAGAATGCTGTAGATAAGATGAAGCATGGTATATTATTGTATATTAGGGATATAGTTTAATAAGATCGATAAATGAGCTATCCATATTGGCTATGAGACACCATTTTATCTCATAGCCAAATGAAGTAAGCAAGAACTTTGATCATGGATTAGATTTTGGACTCTAAAATATTAGATCCAGGATATGGACAAAACAGATAATGATGGTATTGTCACAAAATAATGGTCATTACTTGTACATTTTTCCCCCTTACAAAAAGAGAAAAGGTCCTAATTACCTTTAAAAAAATTGAATTCCACCAGGAGCTGTAAAATAACAGTTTTCTTAGCGTAGCTTCTTTCCAGAGACGGCATTATTAAAATCACAGCGATTAAATTTATAGAACTTTCAAACCATCCGAACTGCATGGGTTCTTGGCTATAACCTTTTAGAAATGCTTAAAAAGGTCAATAAACCAGCAAATTTCACAGTGATAGGACACTAATTCCAAAAAACTTTGTGTTTCTACAACGTCTCATCAACAGCTTCTGTGAAAATGGCAGAGGAGAAAGTGTATTAATTTCCTTGTGGTTAAGATGTACAATAACTGACCTTGATTGGATTATTGTGAAACAAGGTGGATTAATGAATAAAGCGGAATCATGGATGATACAAAGAGGGTGTTCAGATTGGCAGAATCTTAATCAGATTTTGAATAGTGCAAATATATATATACCGGTATATACATGAAGTAGGCAAAAATACTCCATAGAATGAAATTCGCTGTGAGAGTTAAATTAAGCTCATTAAGCAAGAGAAATGTGCCATGTTCTTTTGAGTCTGACCATCCCTACGTATGTAAGGCTCTCCTTCAAGGCTGCATTTAAGCTCTTTAGTTTCTTGGATTACTGATGCCTATCCTTGTTTATTTAATCAGACTGAGTTTCATTCAGTTCATTTGAAAAACTCTGTAAAATAGGTTGAACTTTTGTTTGTGGGTTTGTTTGTTAAACAACAGGTCCCTTAGGTAGATTCCTCTGTTGCTCCCTCGCTCGTTCTGCTAAATTTCTGCATGAAAACTCTGTTTTTTTCAAACCATACAATCCCTTTTTCTACTGGCAATTTCAAGATGTATGGCTAAGTAATACCACTGAAGAGATAGATGATAGGTAGGCAGGCAGGCAGGCAGGCAGGCAGGCAGACAGACAGACAGACAGACAGACAGATAGATAGATAGAATAGATAGAATAGATAGAATAGATGATATAGATAAATGATAGATGGATAGGGATAATAAATGATAGATAGATAGATAGATAGATAGATAGAGAGAGAGAGAGAGAGAGAGAGAGATAGAGAGATAGATAGATAGAGAGATAGATAGATAGATAGATGATGGATGGATGATAGACGATAGAGATCAATCAATGGATGGATAGATAGATAGATAGATAGATAGATAGATGATATAGGTAAATGATAGAGATTGATAGGGATAATACATAAAGAGAGAGAGAGAGAAAGAGAGAGAA
Organism: Vipera ursinii; assembly: GCF_947247035.1. Taxonomy (NCBI): domain Eukaryota; kingdom Metazoa; phylum Chordata; class Lepidosauria; order Squamata; family Viperidae; genus Vipera; species Vipera ursinii. The sequence goes on along the minus strand of NC_139521.1, from coordinate 1,664,812 downwards.
AGAGAGAGAAAGAGATAGAGATGATAGAGAGGTAGATAGAGCAAATGATAGAGATAGATAGATAGATAGATAGATAGATAGATAGATAGATAGATAGATGAAACAGACACACAGAGAGAATGTTAAAGAAAAAAGACTTAGTCTTGCCATTAGTCTCCACCAGATTCTCCTTAAAGAGCCGTAGTGCAAGAACTCTACTAATGGATTTTATCCTTAGGTCATTTCTGCACTATTGACATCTTTATAGCTTTGGTGAGATGATGTAAAACCTCTCCTCATTATGTTATTTTGACAAAAAGATGGCCAGAAGATGTTATAAATTGCTACTGCAGAAATAAGCTTAATCTACCTAAAAAACATGGAGGTTTCATTGTTTGATTGCAACCTCTGTCTGTCTGTCTGTCTGTCTGTCTGTCTGTCTGTCTATCTATCTATCTATCTATCTATCTATCTATCTATCTATCTATCTATCTATCTATCTATCTATCTATCTATCTTGTCCTCTCCTGGAGAAATCATGGAATAATCAGTGGAAGGGCTTGCCTCCAGAAGTTATGGATGCTCCATCACTGTGGTTTTTTTAAAGAAGAGACTGGACAGCCATTTGTCTGGAATGGTTTAGGGTGTCCCGCTTGAGCAGAGGGTTGGAGTAGAACGCCTCCAAGGTCCCTACCAACTCTGATATTCTGTTAACTTGATCCAATGAACTACCTATTAACCAGCTTTTTAGCAGTGGGTCAAAGCCATCAACCTTGGTAGCTTGCTTTGACTGGATTCATTTGATGCTAAGGCTTTTTGGAAGGTAGGTAAATTCCAAAGAAGATGCAGAAGGATTTCTGCCTGGCTCCATTAGACTGTGGCTTCGAACAAGACCTTGTGTTGTCTTCCACAATACCTGAGGATGATAAGGAAATGTTTGCTGAGTATAAATAGGCCTGATTCTCCTTTTCAACCAAATCCAAAGACAACTAGAAGTCAATCAGAGCATGGATAAGGGAAGAAGTGAAGCTTCAGTCAATATTATCATTCATCAGAATGATTGGGTAGGGAATTAAGAGTTTTAGATATAGTCTACCAAGGAGGGGATTCATAGAGTCATTGTTTGGAAGCCCTCCACTTTGTGGACCGGCTCAAGGCCATCTTGAACCATCTTAGGAGGATACGCAAGCTTCATTTATTCTAGAAGTAGAATTTTATGCCGATATTGGATTACCTGGATAAATTCTCTATGCGCACATCTTTGAAAAAATGTCTTGGGAAGCTTTAACTCGTTAGGGTGAAATAACCTGCTTGAATTTGGTGGGACCTGAGTGAGGCTTCTTCTGCTTAAGCGGGGGCTGGACTAGAAGACCTCCAAGGTCCCTTCCAGCTTTTTTCTAGTCTATTGCCTTTTTTTACGCTAGTGATGTCATCTGGGACCATCATCCTTTAAAACTGAATGAAAACCTAAAGGCTGCTTTTGCCGGTTCAAGATCTTCGGCATGTTGTAATGAAATATGGTCATCTTTCAAGGAAACCCTTGTGTGTAAAAATTTATGTAAATATAAGCGGATCGACAGATAATTGTATAAATGTTTGAGGTTGCCATTTTCTTCCTTGGTCATTTAACTCGTGACTTTTGAAAATTCCTAAGTACAGTGAGATTTTCTCTGAAAAGGAATTAATTATAAAATAATACTGTGATTGAACTATAAGGCCTGGACTCTAGACATACTGTGTGCGCGCACGCATATTCACACATGTCTGTGTAGGTTCTTAATTGTTTTTGTCATCTTTTTTCTCTTTTTTTTACTCCAATAAATAAATAAAGGCCAAAAATGGTTCTAAAATGCATTCATGTTAATTTTTTTTTTAAAATTGAGAGGTTTCTCAATTTAATATGATGCTAACGTCATATTTCGGAAAATGGATTTTTTAAAAAAAACTTAATAGCCAGGTTTATAGAACCGGATAAATCTGAAATTAATAGTACAAATAGTACATTTCATATGGAATAATTTATTTTTTTATCACTTGTTTGTCTTAAAAAGTAAACCTGCTCCAGTGCTAATTTTAATTTTATCAAGAAGATAAATAGTTCAGGCTAATGAAAGTATAGATATTCGATGCCGAAGGCATCTGTGGGAATCTGTTAATCATTTAACTCTGTCACAGCGAATGTTTTGTCTTCATAAACCAATTAAAATAGAAAATTTCTTTCACTGAAATGGGCGCCATTCTTGGTTGCCTAAAGCAAATTAAAACAGTACTGGTTTAAAAATGTGCTTTCGAGACAGTCTTGAGGTAAATAATTAATTCAGGTGTCTAAAGCAATAACTTTAGTGTGTCCAGGCAAATAAGCACTATATATATTTAAGAGTCAATGAAATTCTTCCTTGGGCTAAAAAAAAATAATTTTAAAAATTATCTCTGTCTTTACTGTTCATTACTGCCAGACAGCACTAAGATCAATAATATTTATTTTTCCATCAATTTGATTAAAATTTAAGCCTTAACATGAAAAGAATAGAAGGCCTATTACAGGATAGTTAAGTTTAAAAACTCTCTCTTGCAAAAAAATAAATTTAGAGACATTCTCACTTTTCTTTTTTCTTTTTTAAAAAAAGAATAATCTGATGTCTAAAGCCTTTTTAAAAACAAAACAAAACACTGGGCCATCAGTTACCCAGTCTTTACAATGCATATTTAAATCAATCCAGGATATTGCCAAAGTAATTTTCTTCCTTTGCCTATGAGAGGACATATAATAGTCCTTGTGATGCTCCTGATTTTATGTCTCTCATAATATTACAAAAAGTAAGGAAGAACTTAAAACAAATGGATATATCTTGGTTGCAAGTGGGAAGGAAAAAGCTTGAAAGATAAAATATGGAAATCATGTTTGTAGCACCAATTATTTCCAAACAATTTCACATCTAGCTTTCATATACAGTTTTTTTTTAAAAAAGAAGAGTTTTCCTGTTTAGGTTTTTTGGGGGGTGGGTGGGAGAGGGGGGTTGAAGCCTTGGGAGATTTGGAAATTTCATCGGAGGGAAACGGTTTTGTCAAGAATATATTCTTGGAGATGCCAAGAATATATTCCTGGACACACCAGAACAAGTAAAAGAAAAAAAAGAAGAATTTCCTTTCCTCAAAGAGTATATAACCACGATCCCTTTTCCATTTTGAGAAAAATAAGGCTTTTAGCTCAAGTTACCTTGAATTTAAGTCATCTGTGGGAAAATGGAATGTGTAATGGGTCTCAGAAAATCTGATTTAGACCAGAGAGAGCCATGTCTTATGCAACAGTGAACTTAGCTTTAAATGCAATGTGCAAAACTTGAATATATAAAATTCAGGGTAAAGAGAAAAATCTTGAATAAAAGAAGGAGCACACACTTGTGCTAGATCAGGGCAATCTCAGCCCAAAGAGTGAAATTGATGAACGGGCACCTAGCTATGTAATCGGACGAGAGCCTCAATTTTCTTCTGCTGAATAAGATAAAGAGGAAGCAGGAGTGATTTAGAATTGATTGTATTTCTTTCCATTCCATTCCACATTTTCTATTCTATTCTATTCTATTCTATTCTATTCTATTCTATTCTATTCTATTCTATTCTATTCTATTCTATTCTATTCTATTCTATTCTATTCTATTCATTCTGTTATTCTATTCTATTCTATTCTATTCTATTCTATTCATTCTGTTATTCTACTATTCTATTCTATTCTATTCTATTCTATTCTATTCTATTCTATTCTATTCTATTCTATTCTATTCTATTCTATTCTATTCTATTCTATTCTATTCTATTCTATTCTATTCCATTCCATTCCATTCCATTCCATTCCATTCCATTCCATTCCATTCCATTCTTTATTTCTACTCTACTCTACTCTACTCTACTCTACTCTACTCTACTCTACTCTACTCTACTCTACTCTACTCTACTCTACTACACTCCACTCCACTCCACTCCACTCCACTCCACTCCACTCCTTTCTTTATCTCTACTCTACTCTACTCTACTCTACTCTACTCTACTCTACTCTACTCTACTCTACTCTACTCTACTCTACTCTACTCTACTCTATTCTATTCTATTCTATTCTATTCTATTCTATTCTATTCTATTCTATTCTATTCTATTCTATTCTATTCCCATCCCATTCTCCATTCCATTATTTCCATTATTCTGTTCTGTTCTGTTCTATTCTATTCCCATCCTGTTCTCCATTCTATTCCATTCCATTCCATTCTTCATTATTCTATTCTGTTTTGTTCTGTTCCATTTCATTCCGTTATGTGACACAAGTTCATACGTAGCAGTATTTGTGTCAAGAAGCACATTGAATCATTCCCCCAGGATTCTTCCTGGCAGATGTCCCTGTCTGAGACAGATCGTAAACAAAGTTTATCCCTGCATTTCTGGGATAAGCTTTCTCCGGTTGGGGCCAAAATGAGTCAGTCGGTAAAACGAAGACCCATATTGTTGCGGTCGGGCAGAGGCTGACTCTGTAAACTGCTCGGAGAGTGCAGTGAAGCACTGTGAAGCAGTACACAAGTCTAAGGGCGACTGCTATTGCTCGTACCTGCCAAATTAGAATTGATTTCCCAATAAAAATGGGCTTTGGCATTTTGAACGTCACGTGAAAAAGCCAGCACAGACCCATTTTTATTTCTTTCCTTGTTTTATTTTGATCTCGGATAGTTTTCTCTGACCGCTGCGACTCTCATTTCTCCACTCCGTAGTGGCGATACGAGTTCTTCCCGGTTATTAAGCAAATGTATTGCTTTCCAACGTAACAAAAGATAAAAATGGGCCTATCAAGGGGAGCTTACAATTTGAAATTTGACAGGATGATTACATCCTTGAAAAACGACTTCCATCTTGCTTGGGAAAGAAATGAATGGAGGTTTCAGGGTGTTTTTATCAGCAGTCGAGCTGGCTCAAAGAACTTTATAAGCGTGCTTTTTGCACTGATTTGCCTGTACACCACTCTTCATATCAGCAAACCCACCATGGATTTCAGACATACATACAAATAGAAGAGATGGAGAGGAATAAATCCTATAGCAGTAAAACGAACCAATAATCAGCGGTGGGATATAGAATGGAATGGAATAAATAGAATAGAATAGAATAGAATAGAATGGAATAGAATAGAATAGAATAGAATAGAATAGAATATGGAATGAACAGAACAGAATAGAGCTGGAAGGGACCTTGGAGGTCTTCTAGTCCAGCCCCCTCCTCAACCAGGAGAACCTATACCACCTCAGACAGGTGGTTTTCTAATCTCTTCTTAAAAATCTCCAGTGATGGGAGTTTGGTCTAGTGGTTAAGGCAACCAGGCTAGAAAATGGGAGACTGTGAATTCTAGTCCCACCTTAGCCCTGAAAGTCAGGTGGGCGACCTTGGAGCAATCTCTCTCTTAGCCCAACCCACCTCACAGGGTTCTTGTTGTGGGGAAACTAGGAGGAAGAAGGCGCATTGGATATGTTCGCCACCTTGGGTTATTTGTAAAAATAATAAAAGCAGGATATAAATCCTGAGTCAGAGATGAAACTTTGGCAGCTATGTGCCTCTGAGTTTCAACTTGCCTTTAAATTAAGGGGGGGAGGTGTTACTTTCAAGTGGGTTAGATGAAGAAACGAAACTTTTACGATTCAGCTGAAATCGTGAGAGACTGAAACCTTTTCAAGGACATCAGCACAGGTGTGTAGATTTGAAGCAGACAGTTCCCATAACAAAGTTGAACTTGTTAATATGGACTACATAAGCTGTTGGGGGTTTGGCTGGGAAAATGACTGTTGAAGTCTATGAATTGGTGTTGGAACCTCCAGGTTAGTTTCGCTTCGACATAACCATGCAGTATATTCAATAAACAGTAAGATTTCCGGAGAGGGAATGAACCTGGAGTTTTATTTGGATTCCCAAGTTGGATATTGACATACTGTAAATATGGAGCTTTGCTCGCGTCCTCTTTCCTCCTAATCATCTTTGTTGCTCTTCTCTGGACTCTTTCTAGAGTCTCAACCTCTGTTTTATGATATGGTGACCAAAATGGATGCAGTGTTTCAAGTGTGGTCTTACTAAGGCTTTATAAAGCAGTGCTAACACTTTACGTGATCTTGATTCTATCCCTCTGTAAATGCAGCCTAGGATTGCATTGGCATTTTTAGCTGCTGCCTCACATGTCTGGCTCATATTTAAGCGATTGCCTTTAAATGATATCTTCTTCACCACCTCTGTTCTGGTGGATAACACATTTGCGTACAATTTTTCTCTTTTCTCATGTGGAGGTAGAGGGGACAACCCGGAAAAAAACATACATATTTAGGCTGATTTTTTTTACAGACGTTCTTGAGAAGAATCAGCCAGGTAGGATGCAGTTTCTGTGTTCAAGGTTACAAGCTAACTTTCTGAGGTTTCCATGTTTAAAAAGTTGATTCAGTTAATTCGAAAGACACCTGCCTGTCATCTTAAAGGATCACCTACCTTTCTGCTTGTGGTGATGAAAAAGGCAAAATATCACAGCATCGTGTCCGGTCTTTGTGACTCGGCGTGCAAAAATTGCACTTTCAAAAGCGTTGTGAAAGGGAATGTACCAAGAATTCATGATAAACCATCGAACTGTATTCACACCTTTTCTTGTAAGCTTTCTCTTTTGCTCCAAGCTATCCTCTCAGTATGGATAAAGAGATCAGGTTTCTCATCGGTTTTCAATATTTTCCACCTTAACTTGAATTTCTTGGAGAAAACTCTTTTGTTTATTTTTTTATACCAATTATTAAAAACACCTTGCATTTTAACTGGCTACCATTCTCTTTTTTCCCCCAAAAAGCAGGGTTGTCAACTCAGGACAGAATCTGCCCAGCTGTCGGACACTAGCCAGGAATTGAAAAGGTCTGCCACGAACGACCCAGGTCCTCCGGAAGCCACCGGAGATGTTTCTTCCCTAGGTCTGTTCGTGGGTTCTGGAACAATGTCTATGGAGCTTCTCCATCATCCAGGGCATGGTTGTCCCAAAGGTCCATTTTGCTTCTCATCCCGGAAGCTTCTTCAGTTCTGACTGGACGGTGGGAAAAAAAATCATAAATCCTTCCCTCCTCCACCATTTGGTCAGAAGCGAAGAAGCTTTTTGGGATGAGAAGTGAAACATCTTCAAGGAAAAACCAAGCCCAGTTGCCTTTTGAGCAACGATTCATCCCAGATCCCAAAATGATTGCCTCTTGTGCTCTTGCTCTGAAGACTTTCAGAGTTTGTCATCTGAAATTAAGCATGTGGCCTACTGTTTTGTGGGGTGAGTTTTGGGAGAGAGAGATGGATGCCTTTACAAGGTGTTCATTTGGGATACGTATGAAAGTGTTGAATGAGAGATGACTTACTTGCTGCTTCCAAGATATATGCTTAGAACAGCTCTTGATAGGTAGGCTTCTAATCTATTTAAAACAGTTTGGTCTTCATGGGCAGCTTATAAGATAGGAACTGATTTAGAAATTCAATTCGTGTCGTTTGCTTCATTACTTTCTACTTTACTATTTTAAAGCTATAGGATGCTTCTTCTGGAGCCTTTATTGATATTAGATCAATTCTCCCATTTTATTTTTAATTGCTATTTCTGCTTACGATTCCGTCTTCAGCCATTACAAATGGCATGGTGTGGAGTTGTTGTTTTTTTAACATAATCCATGGGAAAAGAGTGTTACTCGGGGTCGCTTCTAGGCACAGGACAATTTAATGTGATTTGCATATTATTTGTGGGTACCCTGGGCGCACAAGCATGTGTCTCCATCCAACCACAATTCGCAGCTGCTGTAATGCTAAATTAGGAGGGATGGGAAGGGATTATTTTTACGGGGGATGGAGAGAGATAAAGAATCTTAAAAGTTGGGAAACCGTAGGAAAATTAACAAGCGGAGATTTAATTTAGATAAAAATGCAAGGTCACAAACTAAGAGAAAAATAAATCATAGTACAAATGTGAGGAGGCTAGGGCACAAGGATAATTATGAATTTTGTAGTTATACAGCTACATGTTTGGCCCAGATATCCCTTTAAACAGTTGCCAAACGGCATGGAAACGCATCGGAAACAAGGACAGGAAAATATGAGACGGACACGTTCAACAAACCCATTTTTCATTTCTGTGCTTTTGTTTATTTATCCTTACCCGCACCTGATTCAAAATCCCACTCTCGGGAGATTCATCAAGAATCTTGGAAGCCAGAGTTGATTTGTGTTAACTCAACGTGAAGAAAATGTACCTTCTTGCTTTGTGCAAATAATACAAATAATAGACTTAGCGTACTGTTTTTCATAAGATAAAAATCTGGAGTGATTTATTGATCCAAAAGTACACTGCTTCTGTAAGCACCGAGTCTTTGGGACACAAGTCTGTTTCGTTCTCTTTATTTTTTTTAATTTAAGTATTTTTTTTTCATTTTTACAATCAAGTGCCTAATAGACAACATGATGTTTTCTTCTCTTTTTAATTGTGTTTATTCGGAACCTTTGGATAAAATAGTTCAGCGCAAATCTGGATCATTGTGCATTCTCTGTTAAGCCTGCAGCAAAACACTAATCAATCAATCAATCATTCACTGCAGTAAAAGTGAGATATATTCTCAAAATATAGCTTTATACCCATAAGGGGAAAAGAACGAGTGTTTAAAGAAACATCTTTGAACAAAGTCAGTTGCCTTGGAGAAGGGAACTGCAGGTAGCTAAAACTATCATGCAAACAGAATTTCCCTTCTGCTAAATGTTGTCTATTTTGAATATATTAATACTGGATGTTAAGCTGAATATTAATATTAATTAGTATGTTAGTATATTACATTCGTAAGTATGAAACAGTCCTGAGTCTCTTTTTCCAGTGCTGTTGTAACTTTGAACTGCCACTATAAATGAACTCTTGTAAGTTGAGGATTATCTGTATTGTGTTAGGGATATGTTCACCTGTGTGTCCTGAACATAATGTTCTTGACTGTGGACTTCAGGGAAGGCTGCTACGGAAGGTCTTCCCAGAATGTCACAATCCTTGGGATTTTGATTTTTTTTTTGAATTATTTCGGTTCAAAGCCGACCTCCCCACACAATGGGCCGAACATGTTGCGGCTTTTTCACGTCGTGCTGTAATCTACGATTCGGTGTTTTGGTGCCCGCAGGAAATCTCCGAGCAGATCCGTTCATTCATTTCACGAGCAGAGCCAAGAAGCACAGAAGGTTGAATGTAGTAGCACGGCAGGCACACTGATCATAAAAAACCCCCGACGACAACACAATGCCAGCAAAATTGTGCGCTTGTCTTCTTGGGTCCCGTGTGGAGTTGAAGTCGAATGTTTGATGTGAGAGAAGAGAGGCGAAAGGCGACTACGCAGAGACTACAGCCTCCCTGTTTTTTTTATGAGTAAGCATGATTTAAAGTGCAAAAGAACAGAGAAAGCTGCATATGGTCCTCAGGTTACAACTGCAACAAAGCCTGACATTTATGTCGCTAAGCGAGACAGTTGTTAAGTGAGTTTTGCCAGACTTTTAAGACTTTCCTTGCCACGGTTGTTAAGTGAATCGCTGCAATGCTGAACAGTTTGTTAAGCAAATCTGGCTTTCCCCTTGACTTGGCTTGTCAGAATGTCGCAAAAGGGGATCAGGTGACCCCGGGACACGGCAACCGTCATAAATACGAGTCAGTTGCCAAGAGTCTGAATTTTTTATCACGCGACCAGGGGGGTATTGTAACGGTCGCCAGTGTGAAAAACGGCCATCAGTCCCTTTTTGCATTTCTGCTGTAACTTTGAACTGTCCCTAAATGAATAGTTACATGTCGAGGACTACCTGCATGTGAGTCTGCAACTTAATAATTGCCAGAAGCGGCTTAAACTGGTGCCTGAATTGAAAGAGAAGGGCTCACTCAGTGACCGTTCAAAGTTAAAAAAAAAGGGACTTCTGACCGTTTTTCACAGTTACAATGAGCATCCATCGGAATAGAGCTGGAAGGGATCTTGGAGGTCTTCTAGTCCAGCCCCCTGCTCAGGCAGGAGACCCTGTGCCAGTTCAGACAGGCGGCTGTCCAGTCTCTCCTTTAAAACCTCCAAGGATGGAGCACCCAAAACTTCTGGTGGCAGGCAGTTCTACTGGCTAAGTGGTCCTCACTGTTAGGAAGTTTCTCCTTAATTCCAGCATGCTTAATTTTTTCATTTTTTTATTTTTTTTTGGCAGCATTCCCAAAGTCACGTGATATAAACCCAACCGACTCGCATTTATGATGGTCGCAGTGCCACGGGGGTCCCGTGATCCCCCTTTTTTCATGCGACGGGGGTCCCGTGATCCTCTCTTGTGACCTACTGACCAACAAAGCCCCAGAGTCACTTAAACCCGCCATGTTGCAGCGGTCCGCTTCACAAGAAAAGTCGTAAAACGGGGCCGAATTCACTTCACCAACGTTTCACTTAGCAGCGGAAATTTTGGGCTCGGTCGTAAATTGAGGACTACCTGTATCTTCCTGCCTGGTTTTTAGAGTGTGTGTGTGAGGGGGTTAGTATATCTGTGGGTGGGTGGGTGGGAGTGCTTGAGCAAGCCAGCCCATTATTTCTGCTATCTTATTTCAGGGAATCGGTGATATAAACTGCGATAAACAAACGGATCGTTCCAATAGAACAGGGGTGTCAAACTGCCGGCCCGTGGGCCGGAGCGTCACGGAGAAACCGCGCCCATCCCATTGCCGGCAATTGGAAAAAGTTCCGATACGTTGCGCGACGTCACGTGACGTCGCGAGTTTGACATGTCTGCCATAGAATATTCATCATTCAGTGAACAGTCACAGATAACTATTAAATCCCAGCTCCATTGCTGGGATAAAAAGCTACAATTCCCTTGTGGTGTCTAAATCAAATTCCTACAAGCAAGGATCTAGCCTTCGACCAACATTGTGCAGTTTTCCCACGTAACCGCTGAACAACTTTAAAATCCTAGCATTTATAGCAGAAAGGAAAACCAGTCTGAACTTACATCTTAACCGCGGAGAATATATTTTGATGCTCCTGGTGCCTGGTAGAAGGAACATTTTTTTGAATTAAAAGAAAAAAAACCCCTGTTTTCAGCACACTTCTGGGCATTTACTTAGCAGCAGGACAGATGGCACTCAAAATTCTGAATAATAATCGTTAGGAGCGAAGGAAATTGGCAAGGAGAAGTTAAATGTGGCCTCTGGAATATGATCCGTCACTTAAGAAGAAAGTTGTTAAAGTTACCGAATGTTTAAGCCTTTGCACCTTTGCTATAAAAGGGCCTGTTTAATAACAAAGTTATTAGCGCGAATAGTAGATATTCACCGGAAAACAAACAGTAGGAAAATTAAAGTGAAGTTCAGCCTATATTTATTCAAGATTCATCTTTGGGATGGCGTAACCAGACCCAATGAGGCATATTTAATATCTCAGAACTGTCCAACTGTTTCCTTATTTTTATGTTTATAGAGCTTGATCGAATGAATATATGCCATCTAACCTTTATGACATACAGAGTTTATTATTAGCTGGCTTTTAAAACTCTGTGGAAGAACTTTCTGAACACAGCAGGGCACAAATCTAGTTGTGCGTGCTGTAATAAGGCAAAGATACTTTTTCAAAAAATGTAACCCATACTCTGAATATCAAATGAGAAAGTGCTAACTAGGCCAATAGAAGGTTTTCCGATCCTGTAAAAGTAAAATGATCTGACTTGATCACTCTGGGTAGTCTAGAAAAAAGGAGGACAAGGGGTGACACGATAGCAGTCTTCCAATATCTCAGGGGCTGCCCCAAAGAAGAGGGAGTCAAGCTCTTCTCCAAAGCACCTGAAGGCAGGAGAAGAAGCAACGGATGGAAACTCACCAAGGAGAGAAGCAGCCTGGAACTAAGGAGAAACTTCCTGACAGTGAGGACAATTAAGCGGTGGAACAACCTGCCTCCAGAAGTTGTGGGTGCTCCAACACTGGAAGTTTTTAAGAAGAGATTGGACAGGAGACCCCAGACCATTTCAGACAGGGGGATGTCCAGTCTCTTCTTAAAAACCTCCAGTGATGGAATACCCACAACCTCTGGAGGCAGGTCATTCCACTGGTTAATTGTCCTCATTGCCAGGCCATAAGTATTGTGAAACCGCTATTCATATGTTTTCACTCCAGGACTTTGATCTTGACCGGCTCAAGGTTGACTCAGCCTTCCATCCTTCCTTCCCAGGTCAGTAAAATGAGGACCTAGATTGTTGGGGGGCAACAGGCTGACTCTGTAAACTGCTTAGAGAGGGCTATAAAGCACTGTGAAGCGGTATATAAGTCTAAGTGCTATTGCTGGTCTGTCCTTCCTTCCTTCCTTCCTCCCTCCCTCCCTCCCTCCCTCCCTCCCTCCCTCCCTCCCTCCCATTTCCTTCCTTCCTTCCTTCCTTCCTTCCTTCCTTCCTTCCTTCCTTCCTTCCTTCCTTCCTTCCTTCCTTCCTCCCTTCCTCCCTCCCTCCCTCCCTCCCTCCCTCCCTTCCTTCCTTCCTTCCTTCCTTCTTTCCTTCCTTCCTTCCTTCCTTCCTTCCTTCCTTCCTTCCTCCCTTCCTCCCTCCCTCCCTCCCTCCCTCCCTTCCTTCCTTCCTTCCTTCTTTCCTTCCTTCCTTCCTTCCTTCCTTCCTTCCTTCCTTCCTTCCTTCCTTCCTTCCTTCCTTTCGTGGTGACTCCCTAGTTAGAATGCAGTATTGCAGGCAAACTCTGCCTACAGCCACTAGTTCGATCCAGCAGCTCAAGGTTGACTTAGCCTTCCATCCTTCTGGGGTCGGTCAAATGAGGACCCAGAATCTGTAAACCGCTTAGAGAGCGCTGTAAAGCACTGTGAAGGGGGCATATAAGTTTAAGTGCCATCATTACCACTTCGGCCTCACGTGGCTTGTTGGCAGTGACTGATTTTCCCACAAAGCCGTGGGGAGTAGCAGCAGCCATTGACGTGTGTCCTAAGTTGACTTACGGGAAAAGCATTTCCAAATTATCAGGCCCCGAATGTGCATTTATTTGTCAAAAGAAGTGAGTCCATTGGCTCTGCCGAAACCAATGGAGGATAGTTTTGAGTCTAACCTATTTTATCTAAGTTATGCCATTTCATCAGGCAAAAATCTAATGTATGAAGCAGGGTTTTTTTCTCCCCCTCCCCTTACGGTTTGGATTATCGACAGATCTTTGCTAGCAAAAATGTTTGCAGCCTATTGAAAATGCAGAGGCCCCGTTAAGACCAATCAGGGGGAAAGGAAGGAAGGAGCTAATGTACGTCTGCATTGACTTCAGCGTAACATAAATAGCCAGAGGAAGGGGTTCCAGAGTTTGCTTACGTTTCATATTGTTATATTCAATAAACGCCGTCTACGATCTCTCTCTTTTTAGTCTGAAGCTGGTGCAGAAATGTTGGAGTGCCAGGGGGATTCATCTTTGCCAGCCTGCTCAAATAAGAGACGCACACTTTAAAAAAAAATCCCCCAAACATGTTCAGTAATACAGGAAGTCCTCAACTTACAACAGCTCGTTTAGTGACCGTTTGAAGTTACAGCGGCCCTGAAAAAAGGGACTTAGGACCGTTGTTCACACTTAGGACCGTCGCAGGATCCCCTGTGGTCACCTGATCAAAATTCAGACACTTGGCAACTGCCTCATACTTATGACGACTGCCATGTCCCAGAAGATCACGTGATCTCCTTCTGCGACCTTCTGACAAGCCAAGTCAATGGGGAAGCCAGATTCACTTAACGACCGGGTGACTAATTTACCATCTGCAGGGATTCCCTTAACAACTGAGGCAAGAAAGGTCGCAAAATGGGGCAAAACCCATTTAACAAATGTCTCACGGAATGGCAGAAATTTGGGGGTTAATTGTGGTCGTTAAGTGGAGGATTGCTTGTACGTAAAAACCCTGGGCTAGTTTGATTGGGTGCTATTCATCATCCCCCATAGGCAATCCCAGATGAAGAGGGTCCTACTTAAGCGTAAGTTTAAAGAGCTTCTAGTTTTAACTTTGGTCTCAGAGCAGTCAAAATCATGCAGCATGTAGGAAGAATAGAATAGAATACAAGAATGAATGGAATGGAATAGAATAGAATAGAATAGAAATTAGAACAGAATAGAATAGAACAGAATGGAGAAATATAGAATAGAATGGAATGGAATGGAATGGAATAGAATAGAATAGAAAAGAGGAATGAAGAATAGAATAGAATAGAATAGAATAGAATAGAATAGAATAGAATAGAATAGAATAGAATAGAATAAGAATAGAATAGAATAGAATAGAATAGAAGGAACGAAGAATAGAATAGAATAGAATAGAATAGAATAGAATAGAATAGAAGAATGAAGAATAGAATAGAATAGAATAGAATAGAATAGAATAGAAGAATGAAGAATAGAATAGAATAGAATAGAATAGAATAGAATAGAATAGAATAGAATAGAATAGAATAGAATAAGAATAGAATAGAATAGAATAGAATAGAAGGAACGAAGAATAGAATAGAATAGAATAGAATAGAATAGAATAGAAATTAGAACAGAATAGAAATTAGAACAGAATAGAATAGAACAGAATGGAGAAATATAGAATAGAATGGAATGGAATGGAATGGAATAGAATAGAATAGAAAAGAGGAATGAAGAATAGAATAGAATAGAATAGAATAGAATAGAATAGAAGAATGAAGAATAGAATAGAATAGAATAGAATAGAATAGAATAGAATAGAATAGAATAGAATAGAATAGAATAGAATAAGAATAGAATAGAATAGAATAGAATAGAAGGAACGAAGAATAGAATAGAATAGAATAGAATAGAATAGAATAGAAATTAGAACAGAATAGAAATTAGAACAGAATAGAATAGAACAGAATGGAGAAATATAGAATAGAATGGAATGGAATGGAATGGAATAGAATAGAATAGAAAAGAGGAATGAAGAATAGAATAGAATAGAATAGAATAGAATAGAATAGAAGAATGAAGAATAGAATAGAATAGAATAGAATAGAATAGAATAGAATAGAATAGAATAGAATAGAATAGAATAAGAATAGAATAGAATAGAATAGAATAGAAGGAACGAAGAATAGAATAGAATAGAATAGAATAGAATAGAATAGAAATTAGAACAGAATAGAAATTAGAACAGAATAGAATAGAACAGAATGGAGAAATATAGAATAGAATGGAATGGAATGGAATGGAATAGAATAGAATAGAATAGAAGAATGAAGAATAGAATAAAATAGAATAGAATAGAATAGAAAGAATAGAATAGAATAGAATAGAATAATAAATAGAATGGAATGGAATAGAGTAGAATAGAACAGAATGGAGAAATATAGAATAGAATAGAATAGAATAGAATAGAATAGAATAGAATAGAATAGAATAGAATAGAATAGAATAGAATAGAATAGAATAGAATAATAAATAGAATGGAATGGAATAGAATAGAATAGAATAATAAATAGAATGGAATGGAATAGAGTAGAATAGAACAGAATGGAGAAATATAGAATAGAATAGAATAGAATAGAATAGAATAGAATAGAATAGAATAGAATAGAATAGAATAGAATAATAATTTTATTGTCGCTTCGAATGTGCAATAATTGGCATACTTTAAAATGAAATTTTGTTGCATTCAGCTGTCAAAGGGTCACCGCCTCCAATATACACTACATAAATATGACCAAAAAATTGCATATAATCACGTACCCACATATTTACACTACCTTGGTAGCTTTTTGCAGCCAGATGTATGCGGGGGAAAAAATGGTCAGGGATTGCTGCTAAATAAAATGGGTATGAAATGTGGCATCCTTTTTCATTGAGTCATAAACGTTGAAATTAAAAATTGTCAGATAGCAAGAGAGACAACAGCTAACATTAAAATCTCCCCAGTGAATGATAATACTGTGACTAAATTCTCGGGTCACAACACCACGTTAATGCCTGTGTATTGAACTCATTAAAGTAATTTGGGTTCATTTTAAGTTTATTAGTGAACTGACTAATGTACTCTTAAACAGGTTGATTTGGAAGGAAGTCGATAAGATAAAGGCAATTGCCCTCCTGAGGATTTGGCCCACGTGCAAACGCGCTAGGAGAAAATCAAGTCATCAATTTTCATGTGGCTTTTAATCAATGGCAGTGACAAAGAGATGATTTGAAGCCAATCTTCCGTTGGTTGATTGCAAATTTAGCTTTTGCTTGTGCATGTGTTTCCTGAGCTTACGGGGGCTTTGCTGTAGGGATTGCAAACTTTCTTTTTTTGGTGACCGATGTCCATTTTCACACACGCGTGGGAATGTCTTTGGGGTTTCACTTATAGGATTTTGAAGAGTTTATTTATTTATTTATTTATTATTTTAATTCCATTTATATCCCGCCCTTCTCCGAAGACTCAGGGCGGCTTACAAGCTTAGCAGTAGCCTTCATTCTATGTATATGCCTGCTTATTAGGGCTTTCACACACACACCCCAAGCAGCATTATTACAAAGTCAGCTTATTGCCCCCCAACAATCTGGGTCCTCATTTTACCTACCTGGGAAGGAGGGAAGGCTGAGTCAACCTTGAGCCTGGTGGGACTCGAACCTGCACTAATTGCAGGCAGCTGGGGTTACTTAAGGAGGCATCAGCCCACTGCTCCACCAAGGCTCATTATAGAACAAGGTTGCCAGATGTGGGGGGCTGCCACAAAGAAGAGGAGGGAGTTAAGTTATTCTCCAAAGCACCAGAGGGCAGGACGAGAAACAACGGTTGGAAACTGATCAAGGAGAGAAGCAACCTGGAACTAAGGAGAAACTTCCTGACGGTGAGAACAATTAACCAGTGGAACTACTTGTCTCCAGAAGTTGTGAATGCTCCAACACTGGAGGTTTTTAAGAACAGTTTGGACAGCCATTTGTCTGAAATGGTAAAGGATTTCCTGCCTGAGCAGGGGGTTGGACTAGATGACCTCCGAGGTTCCTTTCAACTCTTATTATTCTGCTATTTCTTCCTAATTACATGTGGCTGCTTCATTTCACAGTGGCCAGATAAAACCGTGGCCAGAATAGAGAGAGGCAGAAAAGGTGGACATTTACAGTGACTCTTAACATGAGAAAAGTCAGAGGAAATGAGGAGGCCCGTTGTATGAATTGACTTTGCTGCTAACAGTTGCAGAGAGGAAGGCTTGCTCGATGCCACAGCACGGTGTGTCGCTGCCACCAAAGAGTAAAGCTGCTTTTTAACATATAGATTGCCTTTTAAGTATTACAAGTGACAGCCACGGAACATCAAAGCCGGATATATATATATATATTTTGCTTAGCCACATGTTCCTCCCCATTATCTTTTCCCAGCTTCCCAACGTCTACATCCGTACACAATTAAAAAGTGGGAGGACAAAGCTCAAAGGACGAGCTGGGTGATTTTGCGTTTTGTGACGTGTTTGCCTAAAGCTGAAATCGTTATTACGGTCCCGGATATGGGAGCAAAAGGAAAAAGATTGCAAGCTATCCACCCCGGGACCTGATTTATCTGCCAATGCAGCATCGGGACTGCAGTGCCTCGTAAAGGAAGAAATTGTGAGCGGTGCCCTTAACTTCTGCCTGGGAGAGATCTGCAAATTGAGGAGCCTTTTACCGTTTCCCCCCCCCCCACAAATGGAACTCTGCGTAAATGCTTCCGTTATGCTAGGCCATCTGCCCTTGATCTCCTGGCTGCTTCGCCGGTAAGGTTGCAGCAGAAATACACCCATCCGCAGAGGGCTGAGGCCTTAGAAAGAGGTGACAGCGCTAAATAGGTATTAGAGACGTGTCAAGCTGAGTTAAACAGACCAAAAAAAAAAAGAAAAGAAAAAAGAAAGATTAAGGGGAAGGTGTCCCAGAAAGATGCAGGCGGTGAGCGAAAGCATCATAATATGAGAGGTGGAATCGAGGTGGGAAAACAGAAGGGGATTGCTGGAAAAAATGTCTGGCTATGATGCTCAGATTACAGTAGCAGTAGCAATAGCACAGGGGTCTTCAAATTTGGCCCTTTGATGACTTGTGGACTTCAGCTCCCAGAATTCCTCAGCCAGGCACACATGGAAGTTCACACATCATCAAAGGGCCATGTTTGAAGACCCCTGCAATAGCACTTAGACTTATACGCCACTTCACAGTTCTTCACAGCCCTCTCTGAGCTGTTTACAGAGTCAGCCTCTTGCTCTCCAACAATATGGGTCCTCGTTTTACCAACGTGAGAATACAGAAGGCTGAGTCAACCTTGAGCCGGTCAGGATCCAATTCCAGACTGTTTAATTACAAAATTAGAGTGCAATACTGCATTTTAACCACTGTGCCAGGAAGGAAGGAAGGAAGGAAGGAAGGAAGGAAGGAAGGAAGGAAGGAAGGAAGGAAGGAAGGAAGGAAGGAAGGAAGGACTGACTAGCAATAGAATTTAGACTTGTATACTGCTTCCTTGAAGGGACGCGGTGGCTCAGTGGGTTAAGACGCTGAGCTTGTCGATCGGAAGGTCGGCAGTTTGGCGGGTCGAATCCCGAGTGCCGCGTAACAGAGTGAGCGCCTGTTACTCGTCCCAGCTTCTGCCAACCTAGCAGTTCGAAAGCAGGTAAAAACGCAAGTAGAAGAATAGGGACCACTCCGGTGGGAAGGTAACGGCGTTCCGTGCGCCTTTGGCGTCTAGTCATGCCGGCCACATGACCACGGAGATGTCCTCGGACAAGCGCTGGCTCTTCGGCTTTGAAACGGAGATGAGCATCGGCCCCTAGAGTCGGAAACGACTAGCACGCATGTGCGGGGGAACCTTTACCTTTACCTTTACTGCTTCCTTCCTGGAGGTTTTAAGAAGAGACTGTACAGCCACCTGTCCCAAATGGTATGGGATCTCCTGCTTGAGCAGCGGGTTGGACTAGAAGACCTCTAGGGCCCTTTCCAGCTCTATTCTGATTGACTGGCTTTCCTATGAAGAATGAGAGAACCAGCCTAGAACTAAGGAGATACTTCCTAATAGTGAGGACCATTAAACAGTGCAACTGCTCGATACCCAAAGTTGTGGGTGCTCCGTCACTGGAGGCTTTCAAGAAGAGACTGGACGGTCACCTGTCTGACATGGTCTAGGGCATGGGTCTTCAAACTTGGCCCTTTTATGACTCATGGACTTCAACTCCCAGAATTTCTCAGCCAGGCATGCTGGCTGAGGAATTCTGGGAGTTGAAGTCCATGAGTCATAAAAAGGCCGAGTTTGAAGACCCCTGGTCTAGGGTCTCCTGCTTGAGCAGGGAGCTGGACTAGAAGACCCCCAAGGTCCCTTTCAGCTCTATGCTGATGGACTGACATCTCCTTTACTTCTAGCAATAAAGATGAACAAAGCCAACAAGATGTGTTTCAGCCTAGGAGGAAAAGCGATGCGCGAGAAGCATCGCTGAGCTGCATCCATTAATTGCACATTGCCAATCCCTGAATTAAATGTAACAGGGCAGTATAAAACTCAGGAGGTGGGGAACGCAAGGCCACCAACCCAACACCATCTTGCAAAACAGTTCAGGTGAGGCTTGCAGTGAAAGGTGCTTGGAAGTTTGAGTCTGGAAAACTCATGTCCATTCAACCCTGAATAATTGACAGGCTTTCTTCCTGTCGCACTGGTGCCTGCCCTGCTCTGTAAAACTTCGCAAAGGATCAGGGGGCAGCAGCTTGGCCACTTTCCGTTGGGTTCGCTCCCTAAACCTTGGAACACGTCTGTGCCTTTGGAAATCAGCGTGTGAGTTTTATAAGGCCGTTTTCTCCTACCCTCGGAAGCCTGAAAAGTCAGAACTACCCATCATATTCCTTTTAGAGGATGCTCAGTGGTTACCGCCATCAATTCAGATGTTCTTCTCCGTTGTCTGGGACCACAAAGAGGGCTGAACAGCGGCCCTTAAATGAGATATAAACCCGTCTTTAACCAGATGGCATCACTCAGTGGAATCATCTTAATTCAATATAGCATCTATCGGTGAAAAAGGCGTATAGCTCTGTTCTTGGGGGTACGGCATTTGCTCAAACTGAATCTGCCGACAGAGCAGCGAGGTGCATGCAAATGTTCCCTGCCCCTTATCCACAAACAGTGTTTTCAGCTGAATATGTAGTTAACTCTGCACTGGTATTAGGGATGCAAAGCCTCTATTTGTCTCTGTGGGAGCCGGGTCTGTTTTGAATGAGCTCCCTTGAATGACTGCGTGGAAGCATAGGAGACACAAGCAAACAGGAATCAACACTCACTGTGAGTGTCACTCCCCCGCCACAAAGGCAAGGAAGGAAGGTAGAGGGTGAAAAGGTTAAATCAGGGCAACTGGGTCAAAGTTTATCAAACCGAGACATTTCGTTACTCTTCAGACACGAAAGCAGTGTTCCAATATTTGAGGGGCTCCTGCAAAGAAGATGGGGGTCAAATTATTCTCCAAAGCACCTGAAGGCAGGGCAAGGAACAACGGATGGAAACTAATCAAGGAGAGAAGCAACCTGGAACTAAGGAGAAACTTCCCAACAGTGAAGACAATTAACCAGTGGAACAGCTTGCCACCAGAAACTGTGAGCGCTCCATCACTGGCGATTTTTAAGAAGAGATTGGACAACCATTTGTCTGAATGGTATAGGGTTTCTTGCTTGAGGAGGGGGTTGGACTAGAAGACCTCTGAGGTCCCTTCCAACTATTCTATTCTATTCCTAGTCTAGTCTAGTCTAGTCTAGTCTAGTCTAGTCTAGTCTAGTCTAGTCTATATTCTATATTCTATATTCTATATTCTATATTCTATTCTATTCTATTCTATTCTATTCTATTCTATTCTATTCTACTCTACTCTACTCTACTCTACTCTACTCTACTCTACTCTACTCTACTCTCCTACTCTACTCCTGCTCTAATTCTATTCTACTCTACTTCTATTCTATTCTATTCTATTCTATTCTATTCTATTCTATTCTATTCTATTCTATTCTATTCTATTCTATTCTATTCTATTCTATTCTATTCTATTCTATTCTATTCTTAAAGAAACATTCGGAAACCAACCCAAAAGCTCAGAGAATGAATCTTCACCCTCATCCTACACCCCAGCTTCAGATATTCATCACTATCGCAAACATTGTTCCTTGTTAACTCCAATTCTTCAAACCTGCCTCCTGAATTCAACTATCCATTGCCAGCTTTCTCAAGTCTTCAACTCGCCGTGTGGATTCATCCCAGAACTTTGAATTTCTGCGTTCCCATAATTAACAGAGGCACAAATGAAAGCGCCGTTAAAATAAGATAAATACAATACATTAAACTCCAACCTTGTTGGTTGCTTAGTCACCGCAAACCAGACTAATTAAAAGACTACCATTATTTCTTGTTAATGGCCGGAGCAGAAATAGCCACCAGGCACTGCCACAAGAGCTCTTATTTTAGGACTAGTAAAATGCTTAAACGGATGAGGAGCGGAGGAAATGCTACATTCAGATAGTTGCCCTTTACCAGAATAAGCCCTACTGTAGGGAGAAATGAAGAAGGCACTTGAGGAAAAAAAAGAAGAAGAAGGGCACCATGTTTCTTGACACCCCCTGAATGGGCAGATGCCCCAAGCCCACCAGTTCAGATCTAGGAACAGCTTTATGGTGAGGACAAACCTTCTTGAGGGTACACAAGGACAAAATAGAATTAAAAGATGGAGGAAGGAGACCGTCGAGCAAGGAGTAGCATTAAAGAAGGACCTGGCTAAAGGGATATGATCTCCCTTATAGTACTTGGAGGATCCTGAATAGGCGGAGAGTTGGAGCGGCTAATTGTGAAGCCAATGTGTGATTAGCGGATAACAACGTGCTGTGTGAATGTGGACAGACTCAGAGCCCAGCCCAGCTGCTCGTATGTTGGCTACTATCAGAAACGGGGTCAACCTTTTCTCCAAAGCCCCTGAAGGCAGGACAAGAAGCAACGGATAGAAAGTAAGCATGAAGAGATTCAACCTAGAACTAAGGAGAAATTTCTTGAAAGGGAGAACAGTTAACCAGTGGAATTTTATATCCTCCAGAAGTTGTGAGGCTTCATCACTGGAGGCTTTTGATGGAAGGGACCTTGGAGATCTTGTAGTTCAACGCCTGTCCAGTCTCTTCTTAGAAACTTCCAGGGAAGTAGCACCCAGAACTTCTGTAGAATGGAATGGAACAGAACAGAACAGAACGGAACAGAACAGAACAGAGAAATGAAGAATAGAATAGAATGGAATAGAATGGAATAGAATAGAATAGAATAGAATAGAATAGAATAGAATAGAATAGAATAGAATAGAATAGAATAGATAAATGAAGAATAGAACAGAACAGAACAGAATAGAATACAGAATAATATAAGAATAGAACAGTATAATATAATATATATATTTTTAGACAGATAAAGTGCAACCTAGGATAATGAAAACTCAGTCATCCAGGCCAAACATACGTACCTAAAAATTTCAGTCATGGCAACTGGAGCAAAATTTGTTAATGGATGGGAAATGAAATGTCTCAGATTAACAAATGTTATTCCAGTTGCCATAATTCAACCTTTTAGGTGTAACCTCGGCCTTTACTTTAGCTAGTCAGCGGTGTCCCCTTCTAACTGGAAAGGTAGCCCAGGTCCCTTTCGACAACTTTGGCCAGGACGCCACCATACAAGGAAAGTTCCTCTTTCATCCCAAGGGTAGTGCAAGCTAGGATGTCAAATTTAGAGGTTGCTTGTAAAGCCATCGTTCGGTTTACTTCATCTCCCAGACTTAAGAGGTAGTGTCACGTACACAGCAGATGTCCCAGAGATGCTTTTTCAAAAGGCAGCTGGACTTCGTTTTTCCTTGAAGAAACTTTCAACACTTCCAACACTGGAAGTTTTTAAGAAGAGACTGGACAGCCATTTGTCTGAAATGGTATAGGGTTTCCTGCCTGAGCAGGGGGTTGGACTAGATGACCTCCAAGGTCCCTTCCAGCTTCTTCTTCTTCTTCTTCTTCTTCATCTTCTTCTTCTTCTTCTTCTTCTTCTTCTTCTTCTTCTTCTTATTATTATTATTATTATTATTATTATTATTATTATTCTTATTATTATTATTATTATTATTATTATTATTATTATTATTATTATTATTATTATTATTATTATTTCTCATCCAAGAAGCTTCACCCTTTCTTCAGAAAGTCCACTTGCCTTTTGAAAAAGCACCTTTGGGACAAGTATCACCTGCACCTTTGAGAAACTCCATAGATACACAATGGATGCAAATTCAGCGACCTAAAACTGGAGGGAAAGAGTTTTATTTTCCATTCAAACTTGCTGACTTCAATCTATTGTTTTGTTCACGTGGGACACCAGTTGCGTCCTATTTCCAGCCTTCCATAGAATTGAAGACGATACTATATCTCAAATAAACCATTTTTAATTAGTCTGCAATTCCTTGGTTATATTTCCCTTTCAGTCGCACACAAGTGATGTAAAGATTTAAGAGGTTTTGGGCAATTTATATTAGGATAGCCTTTTATTTTTTTTTTGCTCAAGAAACAGTATCTGCAGTAATTGTTAGCTTTCTTTGTAGTGTCCTAGAATATTTTGTTTATTTTTATAGCTTCGTTTCCTTAAAGCACGTAAAATTAGCTTTGAGGTATTGTTGAAATGCAAGGCAAATTTGGACTAGGATCAAGATATAATGATAATTCTGAGTATAATGATAATAATTCTAATTATTTAATTCATTATTATTTATTTACTATTATTCTAATAGTAGATAATAATTCTACAGTGCAAAGAAGGGTATACTATACACTGCATGACTTTTATTTTGGTCTACTGTGGAAAAGAAAAGAAAGATTGGTCAGGAACATTTGAAAATGAGATCTTACAGCATGTGAACTAAGCAAAGATTTGGTCCCATTTTTTTTTTATGAGAAGTCTTAGTGACATTTGAAAAGCAGAGCACTGTTCCTTGGTCTTAAGGTTGACTGACATTTAAGAGCAATATAAGGCTTGCTTTTCCCCCCCACTCCTTTTAAATTGAAGTTTTCATAAATCAAGTGGAAGGGGAGAAAACGGGTTACATCTTATAAAATGTGACTCTCTGGATAGGAATATGAAAAAAAAGTCACCTCTGACATTTTAAACATGTTCCTCATTCTTGATACGTCTTACATACCCTGCCAAGCTGAAAGAGGGGGAAAAGGGGACAAAAATGGGGAAAAAATTGCATCATGTAATGTTTTTCAGTTAAAAGCTTGGGCATTTGGCTAAGGAGTTTATGTTCCTTTCTTTAAATTGAAATGGGACACCTTGAATGTCGTTGGTCAGCCAGTTACAAATCCATCTGGTGGTGATGCTGTCTAACCCACATTTTTTCTAACTTAGCAAGAAGTAGGCTAGGGTTTATTTTGTCAAATGCCTTCCTTAAATTCCCCTTGATAGACTTGAGACTGGGAAGAGGCTGGCCTTAATAATCAGAAGCTCATAAGCCACAAAATGAATCAATGGTGTTGATTAATCCAGAATTCGTAATACCCAGCTGGGATTAAAGATGATAACTCTCCTGTTATCATATTCATCTGAACAGGGTTGAAATCGCAAGCAAAAACTTCAGTATTTACTTTTTATTTCTGTTCTAGCTCCATCTCTTTCCATCTAGTAGGTGGACTTCTGAGTGGGTATGTGTAATTATAATTATAATTATAGATTAAACTGTTATCTCTTCTGAGAATGAATTCACTTATTAGCTATTAGAAAAATAACGGTTGGCTGTTAAAGAGAAGCGGAATTTGTGGACTAAGGGTTACCAACCTCCTTCATTGTCTCTCTTACCCGTCCTAAACGTGGACATGTTACCTAAGTGGGCAGATGTTGTGTTTTTCCAGATGAAACGATGCATTTTGCATTTTCACAAGTATTATTTGCCCTCGAAGAACTTTCCTTTCCTTAAAATTTCAAGCAGGAATGATATAGCTTCGTGTCCCTGCTTATACCTTTGGGGAAAATATTTCACAGATTATAAATAAGAATGCTTGTTTGGATGTATGAAGGGATGGACAATGGACCATGATAAGTCACTACAAGCCTGGATGAAGTATGCTGCTTTCTTGCTTCCTCTTATCTTCAGCCGTCCCGTGCTTCACCATTTCTCTTTTTTCTCTCTTCTGCTCTTCATCACATCCCAGAGCTTGCCAAAGCTGGCATGGCAGCCATCAAGCATTAAAATTTAAGATCCGCCGCTTTGAAGCCCTTCAGTTGTCGTGTTTTGCTTTGCTGTTTTTCCTTCCCTTGTTCAACAGATTTCTCCTTCTCTTTTCGAGATTCCCTATCTTCACGCCGATCGAAACTGGAAAGAAAAAGATTGTGTCCTTCACTGGAAAACTTCCTTTTCAGATAATTAATTCTTGGCATCCGAGCAACGCTTAACCACAGGACTGGAGGAAAGATTGACAGAAACTCCATATAAGACACATATTTATTACTTAAAAAAAAATGCCGAAAGATTTAATCCTTTGTCGTGTACTTTTTCTCAGGCTGAAGGAGAGATGGATGATTCTTAATCTTAGGGAGGAAGGAGGACGCATTGTGGATAGGTTTGCGGCTGTATATTATGGCAAGCATCTTTAAAAAGGGGTGTGTGTGTGTGCGTGTGCCTGTGTGTGTGTAGGGAGGGGTCCTCTCCTTCCTCTGGCTTGATTTGTGGCCAAATCTTTTACTCGCACAACAAGAACGATCGTCGCATCTTTGGCTGGGGTCCGCAGGAAATTCGGTCCAACCGTGTAAATAGAATATGGCAAAGAAAGAGGGACAGACTTGATAGGAAGAAATAAGTACTTTGCTCCTAAGAAGATATTTTCCCTCTGGCATCAGGAGTCCGTTGCATAGAAATTCTCAAAAATCTCTAACGCTCGCCCCCAGACAATACATTGATTGATTTATTTAAGAAATAATATTAATTTATTACTTATTAAGTAAATAATAAGTAAATAAATGGTGCATTACTTAACAAACAATAATAAAAACACATGAAGGATTGGGGAATGGCCAGTCTAGAGAAAATGAGGACTAGGGGGGACATGATAGCAGTATTCCAGTATTGGAGGGGCTACCCCAAATAAGAAGAGGGGGTCAACTTATTTTTCAAAGCACCCACAGGCAGGACAAGAAGCAACGGATGCAAACGAATCAAGGAGAGAAGCAACCTGGAATTAAGGAGAAATTTCCTGACAGTGAGGACAATTAACCAGTGGAACAGCTTGCCACCAGAAATTGTGGGTCCTTCATCACTGGAGGTTTTTAAGAAGAGGCTGGACATCTACCTGTCTGAAATGGTCTAGGGTCTCCTGCTTGAGGAGGGGTCTGGACTAGAAGACCTCCAAGGTCCCTTCCATCTCTATTCTGATTGATTGGTTTTATTTCTTTGTTTGTTAAATTTGTTTGCCACATCCCACTGTGGGCTAACTGTTGCCCCTAAAATATTGTTGTATGTATCTCTTTACTTATTTGCTCAACTATTATTCGG
Organism: Vipera ursinii; assembly: GCF_947247035.1. Lineage (NCBI taxonomy): Eukaryota > Metazoa > Chordata > Lepidosauria > Squamata > Viperidae > Vipera > Vipera ursinii. The sequence goes on along the minus strand of NC_139521.1, from coordinate 1,638,298 downwards.
TCTGACAGTTAAGGCACGAGGATCCTGTCCTGTCCTGTCTTCTTATCCTATCCTGTCCTGTCCTGTCCTTAAAAATGGGTATGTCGGCTATGTAGACTGAGATGGGTGGTCCAACATGGCCAGTAGGGTTGTGGCTTTGTGTTCTTCTGTGATTTTTGTCATGAAAGAGGGGTGGGAATGGTGGAGGAGTCCTCTGAGAAACAAGAATGGTTCATGTTCCTGATCCATTAATTCGGGGAAAGCTGTTGCTTTCAAGAGGAGAAAGTAAGAGGAAGGAGCATTAATGCCTAAACTTATATATTTTTCCCCCGATGGCCAACCTTGCTAAAGATAAATGCAGTTCCCAAAAGTTCACTCCCCAGAAGATATTTTAGGGACAAAACCGCTTGATGGGAACATTAAGAAGCGTGGCACTTCTGCCTACGCTTGACCGAAAGATGTCCTTCAAGCCTATGTACATCGTCCTAGACTAAAATCTGTGTAGGGCAAAGAGATTTCATGTGAGTGAATATCTATCTCAATGACAAACAGTTAAGACTTGGTCCTAAGAAAAATCTCTGTGTCTTCCTCCAGAGCCGATTCTGTGTTGATTTATTTTGATTTGGATACAATTTTGCTTTCCTTCGGGTGACATTTCTAGACTTGTGAGTGTCAGACTGGCCTCAAAGCTCTTCTCCCGATGTTCTGCACTTGCAGACGTGCACACAGAGGCCCACAAAGATTGATACGACTGGGCAGCATATCCTGGTTTATTATTTCCTCATCTCATCCTTGCTCTCTTGAAAAAAAATAAAGCTCGGCTAAGAAGCAATCAATCGAGTCTTTATGATGATCACACACCCGCGCAGGTCCTTCGGACGATAGCTCCTAAACGCAGAGTGCCCTGCTCTTGTCCCACTTTTTAACGTCGTCTTAAAATGAAATGTTTCCAATTATTTTTTATTTACTGCTGAAATAGCCTAGTGAAATTCCCACCCGAAGAATTAACTGAACTTTTGTCTACGGCGTTTCCTTGGCTCCTTCCTTACTCTTTCCCTTTTTTTAAGTTTGCAAGATAGAGCAGAGAAAAGATTTCATTGGGGAATATAGATGTCGCTTATAATAGCTGTGATGCGAAGGGGTTGTGGTTGTTTTTTTTTTTACTTATTAAGTAAAATAGCTTTTTCTAAGAACGTAAAGACAGATGGAGGGAGGATAAAGAAAAAATAACTCTGAAAATGGCCCACGAGCTAAAGATACGTAAGCTAGAGGAAATAGGACTTGCGTGTTTTTATCCCAACACAGAAAGGTCAGGTCCGCTCTATGGCAGTGATAGAATAAGGACAACAGCTTGGGTTAACAAATCATTGCAAAATCTGAAGAGCCTGCAAATAAATTGCAACCTTTGTCTGCTGATTAGAGGCTGCCAGTCAAAACTCAAATCTTTTGTTATTCCTGAAGGGTAGCTACTCTCTGAACGCCAGCAGTAGCAAGATAGGAGCAGCCTTTAGCCCTGCCCTTAAAATGCCAGTACTACATCTGAAGCGGCAGTCCAACTGTTAGTATGCTAGACAAGAGGCTGACTAAAATATACCCTTGGAAAGAGGAGCAAGACTGGAGGCGCAGTGGCTCAGGGGCTTAATGATCCTGGAGAGGGGCCTCTGCTTTGGCGGTTCGAGTCCCTGAGCTGCAGGGCGGGGTAAGCTCCTGTCGCTCGCCTCAGCTTCTGTCCACCTAATGGTTTGAAAGCATGTTCCATTTGTTGTTGTTGTTGTTAGTTGCGAAGTCGTGTCCGACCCATCGCGACCCTATGGACAACGTTCCCCCAGGCCCTCCTGTCCTCTACCATCTTCTGGAGTCCATTTAAGCTCAGGCCTGCTGCTTCAGTGACTCCATCCAGCCACCTCATTCTCTGTCGTCCCCTTCTTCTCTTGCCCTCAATCTTTCCCAGCATTAGGCTCTTCTCCAGTGAGTCCTTCCTTCTCATTAGGTGGCCAAAGGATTTGAGTTGTTCCGTGCGAGCAGATAAATAGGTACCACTCTCTGCACCGCCTTCCTGTCCGAAGCAGTGATTCTTCCAAACCAGACAGTAATGCCAGAGGACAGGATGCTCTCGATCGTCCCTCTGTAGAAAGTGGTCAGGACAGGGGAAGGAAGATGTACTTTTCTCATGCGACGATGCGGAAAATGCAGGCGCCACTGTGCCCGCTTCACCCTAACTGATCCAGGCTCAGCCAGTGTCCTTGGTGATCAAAGCCAAGGATGTCGCCAGGCCGGCCATCTGGAGCTGCTATCAAGGTGCCTCCGTGCAATTAACACCAGCGTTCTCCAGTGTACAAGAGCATAGACGGGGTGGAGTGTCAACAGCATGACAGCAAAGTTTGTTGCCTTGCAAAAAAAAAAAAACGATGCTGAAAACAAAGCCACACCATCTCTGCATCTTCTCAGTTCAACAACAGGGACAGGCTGTGCGCAAGCCACTGGAGCTGATGCCTCCTTAATCCACAGTCTCTATAAACCTGAGATCAAGTCTACAAACCCGGGTAATTAGGAAATTAGAGGCAGCTACGTTTGCAGGGTTCATAGGATTCTTTTTTTTTCCTTCCCAGCAGAAAGTTGCAGTTTCAAAGGAGAAGGAAGAAGGAGAAGGCGAGTGTTAATTGCACTGGGGCCTTTCTCTGGCAGCTCCAGATGGCAGGGCTGGTGACATCTAATTTCTGTTGGGTGAAGAATTGTTTCACAGCAGAAAGGACAGTGCAAAGGAAACACGGGCCAGTTACATCCATTAACTTTTGTCTCCTTCCACTAGTTCAGCCCCTTCCCCATTTTGCCCCCCTGGATTCTACCATTCTGTACACAGAGTTAGTTTCTTGATTATTATTGTGTTTGTGTGCGCAGTTTATTTTTATACTATGTATATCCTGTGTGTTGTTAATGTTGGCCACCAGGAGTCAGTACGGGAATGGCTTTGTCCCATTTGGGAGCCCTACAAAGACATGGATTTTTATTTATTTATTTATTTATTTATTTATTTATTTATTTATTTATTTATTTATTTATTTTTGCACTGGGTCAAACCCTCTATTGGAAATTCCCAATGGCTCATGAGTTCGATTCCCGGGGTAGACCGTGGGAATCTGTCTGGCGGCATTAGACGGATGAGTCACAAACAGGACAATCCCGCCCATATACTGCCCCCTGGTGGTTGTTACAGGCTGCCATCACTTAGACTCACTTCATGCCCCTTCGCACTTTATAACCAGGATGAAAAAGGTAACTTGGCGGCAGTCCTCGTCTTTATGACCTTGGCTTGTCTGCAAAGCAGTGGAAAGCCGAAAGAAGACTCGGTTGGAGATTCACTCAGTTGTTGGTCCCTATTGTGGTCCCTATTGTGGTTTGTAAACAAGGACTACCTATATTACAAAAGGAATAAAGATCCTTTTCCTTTCAGGTGCTTTTCAAGGAAGCATTTCTGTTACTCTGAGTAGACTGTATGAAGTGATGCAACGCACACTCAGAGAACATCACGTTTCTTGGTGTGATATTCTTGATTGGATGGACTATATCGTGATCAGATCCTCAATGGATTTAGGTGGCTGTTTTTAAGATCAAGGGTCTAAGTCGGAACGTATTATTCTCACCCTGATAAATGAAATGAATGTAAATTAAACGCAGTCTTATTGAAGTGAGATTTTGGAGTAAAGTTTTGCTTTTTTGGTGTGCAGAAATTTGTCTGAAAGATCAGGATTATTCTTAGCTTGGCTTCTGGGCCTGGAAGGTCCATTTAGAATAGGGTGGAGCTGGAAGGGACCTTGGAGGTCATCTAGTCCAGCCCCCAGCTCAAGGAGGAGACCCTATACCATTTCAGACCAATGGCTGTCCAGCCTCTTCTTTAAAACCTCCAGTGATGGAGCGCCCACAACTTCTGAAGGGAAGCTATGCAATCAGAATAGTGCTGGAAGGGACCGTGGAGGTCTTCTAGCCCCCTGCTCAAGCAGGAGACTTTGTGCCATTCCAGACAGGTGACTGTCCAGTCTCTTCTTAAAGGTCCCCAGTGATGAAGGACCCACAGCTTCTGAAGGCAAGGTGTTCCACTGGTTGATTTTTCTTACTGTCAGGAAATTCCTCCTTAGTTCCAGGTTGCTTCTCTCCTTGATCAATTTCCATTTGTTGTTTCTTGTCATGCCTTCAGGTGCTTTGGGAAATAAGTTGACCCCCTCCTCTTCTTTGTGGCAGCCCCTGAAATACTGGAACACTCTATCGTGTCGCCCCTATTTCTTCTTTTCTCTAGACTGGCCATACCCAAATCCTGCAACCGTTCTTCATATGTTTTAGTCTCCAGGCCTTTAATCGTCTTAGTTGCTCTTCAGTCCCCACGTCTAGGAATTCACCTGTAAAGATTTTTTTAAAAAAACAGATTTGAACTAGCTCAAGAACAGGCAAAAAGAGGACAAACCTGGCAAGGAGAATCTGGAAATCTAGAAAGGAACTGGTCAAGAATTGTGGCATTGATCTTGCAAGGGCAGCCCTCATTCCACAAAGGAGGATTCTGAGACCATGAACGGATCTTTTGGTTGATTTATTTGAAAGAGACAACAGCTCTGTCAGGACCCACCCCAAACCACGTCTTAGGAAGATGAAATTCTTGGAGTCAAATCTATTCCAAAAAGAATCTTTACTATGACATGCTTGGTTGTAGGAACGAGACAGGACTTAATATTATTCCACGAAGTAAACCCTTATAAAGAGTTCCCGGTTTAACCCCCCCTTAACCCCCATTTGGTCAGTCCCCCATCCTTTCTCTCGTATCCTCCATCTCGTGGGAAAAAGGAACTTAGGACCTTTCATGTTTATTGCTCTCTTCCGTGACACAAGCCAGATGCTAGCCCCCCCTTTTGTTTCCCCAGTTCAAAAGGCTTCTCCTTTCCTTTGAAATGCCTATTACCGGTTCAATACACATCCATTCTCTTCTCTTCGGGAGATGGCAGAATCCATGGAATAATGTTTGAAACATTCCATTTATGAATATGATATAAATGGATTCTGACAAGCTCTCCTTTCTGCTGCTAAAGTGTCATTTGATAAACTTTCGCCCAGGACACATGAACCAAACTGACGAGAGTTAGGTGATGAAGCTAAAGTGCTTCCTTAAATACTGAGGCTTCCTTGCCAGCTGACGTCTCATGAAATCTCATTTCATTCCGAAACAGCAAACGCCTAAATTTATTTGATCAGTGTATTGCTCTCAGCTACAAATAAAGACCAAAGTAGACAGAGAATCTCTCTAGTGACATGTGATATGCTTTGCTCTTTTAGATCTTTAATAGGGAAGAAGGTCTGTTTTCACATCGGGCTATATAACATCGGCTTCCTGCTTTAGGTGTTTTAAATTTGAATTTTATAAGAACTGAAAGCAGAGCTAAGAGTTTTTTTTCTATATCTGCCCCATCGCGCCCACCCGAACACCGTGTCCCCGCCTAGAACTCATTTGACAATGGATAAATAGAAGTTATTTCTTGTTCGTTCATTTGTTTGGCAACCCACCGAGTAAGGAAAGTCAGCAGTTCCCTTATCTCTGGCTTGAACTATTTTTGGTGCGGTGTAAAAAGCTTCAAGAAATGCTCAAGCCCACCCCCTTTAGGATGCTTCCCCGCCCCACACACACGTGCTTATGTTTGGAGTAAAACCGTTTTACTTAGAGTTTGAATTCGTTTTGCTCTACGTAAAATACCCCATAAATTGAAATTTGACACTTTCCAAAAGGACACCCTTGCTTTTTGGTTCTTTGCTAAGAATAATCAGGGGCGGTACTCATCGTGGATTTTATTTTTTTATTTTTTACAAAATAACATTTGGGGAGGTTGCGAAGCTGTAATTAAAAACAAAACCTGCTCAGCCCATTGTGACGGGAAGTCTGTCTGAATTATTTCAAACAATTAGGGAAAAAGTAGCGGAACGATTTTGCATTAGACCAACTTCCAGGCAGACTCCGCCAATCCAGCCTGTCCTGGTAATTTTAAAACCTTAAAGCATGGCTAGTTTCAGAGCGGAGGCCAACCTGGTTTAAGAAGATATAAAAAGAATAAATATAAAGTATGCCTTTCTTCAGTGGGCTTTAGGACTCGTTGCCAATTCGTGAGGTTGATGGCGATTCTCTGTGCCAGCTGGTGTCTCCCCATCTCCCCATCTTGCACTGCTTCTTTGAGTTACTCCATGCTCTGGCTGGTGTCAGCTTTGGGGGTGTCCACCCACACCATGTTTTTTGCAGGCCTGGTTTCCTTTTACTGCTAACAGATTTGCTTTCTGATGGCTAGCAGCCTGAGGTCTATACCTGAAATGCTCAAAAGGTAGATGCTTGCTAGATAAAATCCTTTTCTTTTTTTTTTCATTTAACTTGCAAAACGAAGAAAATCAACTAGGATAAATTGACCAGCCACCCGATTTTGTTAAATCCACAATTCCAGGGCTTTGCGGTATTTGTTCCAATTGCCAAACTCTGAACAGTTGTACTTATTTATCACAGCTCCTCCCCTGACTTCTATCTTTGATAGCATAATACAGAGTTCAACCCTTCTGAAATATACAGTACCAGCAAACGTTACATTTCATTTCTCCGCAAGAAGCTTCCTTGCCAATCATTTTGTTCTCTGAAGGGCTGTGTAAATAAAAATAAAACAGGTCTTCATCAGCCTATAAATAATTGCAACCTGAGCTGGGCTGACAATCTGCTTTTGGCAAAGAGTCCCATCAACAGGAAGGCACCGAGCAGAAAGATTTGGGCTTCCTGACCGTCTGCAAACCACACACTCTGGAGATGGGATCCTTCCAGAAAACCAGAATGAAAATTGGCCTCTGTGTTTGGTTTTTATTTCTCTGCATCCCGGCTTTTTTATTTTCACAAATAGCTCAAGGTGGTGAACATAGCCCTCAAACCTTCCTCCTCCTATCTCCCCCACAACAACAATATTGTGAGGTAGGTTGGGTTGAGAGAGGGGCTGGCTCAAGGTCACCGAGCTAGCTTTTATACCTAAGGCGGGACTAGAACTCACCGTCTCCTGGTGATTGGCCTAAAGTCACCCGGCTGGCTTTCGTGGCTAAGGCGGGACTAGAACTCACCGTCTCCTGGTGATTGGCCTAAAGTCACCCAGCCTGCTTTTATGACTAAGGTGGGACTAGAACTCACTGTCTCCTGGTGATTGGCCCAAAGTCACCCAGTCGGCTTTCATGGCTAAGGTGGGACTAGAACTCACCGTCTCCTGGTGATTGGCCTAAAGTCACCAAGCCTGCTTTCATGACTAAGGTGGGACTAGAACTCACTGTCTCCTGGTGATTGGCCCAAAGTCACCCAGTCGGCTTTCATGGCTAAGGCGGGACTAGAACTCACCGTCTCCTGGTGATTGGCCTAAAGTCACCCAGCCTGCTTTCATGACTAAGGTGGGACTAGAACTCACTGTCTCCTGGTGATTGGCCCAAAGTCACCCAGCCTGCTTTCATGGCTAAGGCGGGACTAGAACTCACCGTCTCCTGGTGATTGGCCTAAAGTCACCAAGCCTGCTTTCATGACTAAGGTGGGACTAGAACTCACTGTCTCCTGGTGATTGGCCCAAAGTCACCCAGTCGGCTTTCATGGCTAAGGCGGGACTAGAACTCACCGTCTCCTGGTGATTGGCCTAAAGTCACCCAGCCTGCTTTCATGACTAAGGTGGGACTAGAACTCACCGTCTCCTGGTGATTGGCCTAAAGTCACCCAGTAGGCTTTCGTGGCTAAGGTGGGATTAGAACTCACCGTCTTCTGGTGATTGGCCTAAAGTCACCCAGCTGGCTTTCATGCTTAAGGCAAGTCTAGAACTCACCGTCTCCTGGTGATGGGCCTGAAGCCCTACCCACAGACCAAACCAGCTGTCTAGCTCCATTTTCTTGCTAAGACCTGGGCTAATATCTTTCATTCTCTTCGAAGAACTTTCAGAAGTTACCTCAAGACACACCTCAAGTTACCTCATGACTGGGTAGCCGTTGAGTCCAAACCTCCCTGTTTCTAGCCAGGTCCTTCCACACAGCCCATTGCTCCTCTTTCTTTCTGCAAACGGAGTCTCCTTGCGGGCTATTTTTTTAAAGAATTGCACAAGCTCTCCATTCTTTATATACTAAGCAGAAGAGACGGCTGGATGTTTGACGCGATGTTTTTACAGCCTGCGAATAAACGGGTGTGAACTTGGGCCTTTTTATTCTTTTCTTTTTTCTTTCTTTCTTTCTTTCTTTCTTTCTTTCTTTCTTTTTTTTAAAAAAAGAACGTTTCAAAATTGTTTTTAAAATTGAATCACAAGAATGCTAAAATAGCAGAAGGCTTCCACTTAGGTTGCGATTGGTCGTTTCCAACTGATTTATGGCTTTCCCGGGACAAATTTGGCGTTGAGTTCTGCACCTCCAGGTCCTTTAGTGCTTCCCTGTAGTGTCGTAGTGATCTTTCCAGGATATTAACTGTATCTTTTTCCCTTATGAACGCTTTACCATTCTGTTGCTTCGCTCTAAAACTTTAGGTCTGTTTTTTCTCTCTCTCCGAGAAAATGTTTCTGGTTCAAGATGGAATCACTTTGTAGGAAAGACTCCCACTTCACAGATATTTTCTCTCTCTCTCTCTCTCTTCTCTCTCTCCCCTCCTCTTCCTCCCTCCCCTCTCTCTCCTTTCCATCTCTCCCTCTCTCCCTCTCTTCTCCTCTCTCTCTCTCTCTCTTCTCTCTCTCCCCTCCTCTTCCTCCCTCCCCTCTCTCCCTCTCTCTTCTCTCTCCATTCTCTCTTTATCCTCTCTCTTCTCTCCCCTCTCTCCTCTCTCCTCTCTCTCCCCTCCTCTTTCTCCCTCCCCTCTCTCTCCTTTCCATCTCTCCCTCTCTCCCTCTCTTCTCCTCTCTCTCCTCTCTTCTCTCTCTCCCCTCCTCTTCCTCCCTCCCCTCTCTCCCTCTCTCTTCTCTCCCTCTCTCCTCTCTTCTCCTCTCTTTCCTCTCTCCTCTCTCCTCTCTCCTCTCTCTCTTCTCTCTCCTCCTCTTCCTCCCCCCTCTCCCTCCCTCTCTCTTTCTTCTCTCGTTCTCTCCTCTCTCTCTATTCTCCCTCTCCTCTCTCTCTCCTCTCTCCCCTCTGTCTCTCTCCTCTCTCCGCCTTTTCTCCCTTCCACCTCTCTCTCTTTTCTCTCTCTCTCTTTCTTCTTTCTCTCTCATCTCTCTCCTCCTCTCTCTTCCTCCCCCCTCTCTCTTCTCTCTCTCTTTCTCTCCTCTCTCTCTTTCCTCTCTCCCCCTCTCTCCCTTCCCCCCTCTCTCTTTTCTCTCTCTTTCGTCTTTCTCTCTCCTCTCGCTCTCTTCTTCTCCCTTTCTCTCTCTCTTAGACTAATCTATTACATCATGGTCCCTCTTGAATGTCTGGGCATGCTGCTCCCTAATTAAGCGAAGGCATTCAGCTCTAGTGGTGTGCATTCTTCCCAGGGATGGTCAGGTGGCGTGGCGTGGCGTTAGCTCCATCTGAAGACAGACGGATCCTACAGCAGTTCATGGTTCTGACGATTACCCTAATTACAAGTGATCAACATCCAGAGTTTTCGTGTCCTTCACATTCACACCCCCCACACACACACCCCTCCCCACTGTCCACAGAAAACCGCAGAGAGGAAATTCAGTGATAGGGAAGACTGCACCCGTAGTTTAGCGCAGTAAGATTTATGACCAGCCTTTCCAAATATGTTGATCTCTTTAATTATAATAGTTTTGGGCCTGCTGTTAGCTTTTCATTACAATAAAGAAACTGAAGTAGAACATTTGCACGCCGAAAAGAATCGGAGGAGCCTTTCAACCAGGGTGGCCTTAGCTTCCAGACGGTCTGAAACTGGACCTACCGCATTTGTTATTTTTAATTATCTATTAAGAAAATTGGTATGCCTCCCCCAGCCCCCAATTCACAGGAGGCCTAAATCAAAAAGGTTTTATAAAACCTAGCTGAAGGCCTAGGATTGGGGCGACAGTAGAGGGCTCTGTGTGCCACTTGTAGCACGAGTCCCATAGATTTACCACCATGGACTTAGGGTTAGGTCACCGTGAACTCATAGAGCAAAATGGACATCGCCAAGAAACTCGGAGTGCTTGGGTATGGTTAGGAGGACACTGACTTCTATCTTTCCTGCTAAAATACATGGGAAAATCCCATTGGAGGAAAATTCCACTTAGGGTTAGGGTTAGATCACTATGAACTCGGAGAGGAAAATGGACATAGCCAACAAATTCGGAGTGCTTGGCTATGGTTAGGAGGGCACTGACTTTTCTAGCCTGCCCTATCTATGTTTCCTGGGAAAATACATGGGAAAATCCCATTGGAGGAAAATTCCACTTAGGGTTAGGGTTAGGTCACCATGAAGTTGGAGAGCAAAATGGACGTCACCAACAAATTCTTAGCTAATCAATAAATTCAGAGGGCTATTAAAAAGGGACGCGGTGGCTCAGTGGGTTAGGACGCTGAGCTTGTCGATCAGAAGGTCGGCAGTTTGGCGGGTCGAATCCCGAGTGCCGCGTAACAGAGTGAGCGCCTGTTACTCGTCCCAGCTTCTGCCAACCTAGCAGTTCGAAAGCACGTAAAAATGCAAGTAGAAAAATAGGGACAACTATGGTGGGAAGGTAACAGCGTTCCGTGCGCCTTTGGCGTCCAGTCATGCCGGCCACATGACCACAGAGATGTCCTTGGACAAGTGCTGGCTCTTTGGCTTTGAAACAGAGATGAGCACCGGCCCCTAGAGTCGGAAACGACTAGCACGCATGTGCAGGGGAACCTTTACCTTTACCTATTAAATTGCTAGTGGAATTTGAGCAGGCTTGATGATCGTTAATAAGAGAAAATATTTCAGATTACCAGAACCCAATTTTATAGGAAAGGAGAATGGCGGGGGTGGGGGGTTGGTGTGGGGTGGGAGAGAAAAAGAAAAGAGACTATATTATTTTAGATGCTGGCCTTCTGCTCTGTGTTCTGCATTTTAGTTCAGAAAGGGGTTAAAAAGCAAGCCGTAATAATTCTTTTATCTACTAATTAATGGCATAGTTCTTAAAATAGAAAGGCTTTAAAACCCCCAAATCCTGTTTTTCGGAGTCACATTGATCAAACACCCTATCAAAGTTTTGCTATTTAACCCAACTAAAAGCAGAGAAATCGTCTTTTTCATTTCTTTCCAAAGCGACCCGAGGTAAAAGGAATATTAAATTAGATGGGAATGTTTTATGTCAACAGTAACCTTTCTGCTGGGCTCTTTAGATAAAACTGTGAATATGGGGGTCGAGGTGGGGGTGGGGAGGGTGGAGAAAAATAAAAGGCATGGCATAGAGAAAGGAGAAAGGTAACTCCTCCTCTTATTCATCTTAGTCTGAAATCTATTTCACCTGCTGCAGTTCGCTGGCATTGTTTGATGATATGGCACCCGAGCAGAGTATTAGATTATAAGCAGAGGAGATTCCCAATTTAATAGTTTACAAATCGAGGTATTTTTTTCTCTCTCCCCCTCCCCTCCCCCCGCCCTTTATCTCAACATCTTTCCCCAAAAGTAGCTGCCGGATTTCAAATTGGGCTCTCCCCTCTAATTTATCATCGTATCGCTTTTACACTTAGGGGTCCGGCATCAGGAAATCCAATACGTTCTCTCGTATAAGAAGAAGGAAGAAAAATAAAAATAAAAATAAAGAGGCCATCCTATGGGCAAAATGGTTTGCGTTCTTTCCTACAGTGATTTATTTCTGTCACCAGACTTAATGTTATCACAAGGCAGATGCCTTGGCTGTATCAATTCGCCGCTATCCTTCCAGGCCTCTGTTTTAAAAACTCAAGAGTACTGGATGTTATTTTCAGATACCTTTGGAGAGCTTTGGTTCTCTCTGTGCGTGTGTGTGTGTGTGTGTGTGTGTGTGTGTGTGTTGGCAACTCACTGTGTTGAGCGGTTAGCTGGGGTTGGATCACGTGTGTAATTTTCCAGTTACGAGGAGATTGGCTACCAGATGCGCAATGTTAGATTAAACACGGACACACGATTAAACTTTGGAAGGACGCTTCGGTCCCCACGATGGGCAAAGGGCTGCAAAAGTCGATGGGAGTTTGCCGAGATAACTCAATGGAGAGCTTGGATTAAGAAAAGGCGCGGGGGGGGGGGAGAACCACAATTATTTTTCTTTCTACTTGGAAATGTCTATGGAGATTCTCTGTCAACCAGGTCATAGTTATTCCAAAGGGGCTTTTTTTTTTCAGGAGGCCACTGGACTTTCTTGTTTTTCCTTTGAAGATGTTTTGCTTCTCGCCCCAGAAGCTTCCTCAGCTCTGACTGGATGGTGGGGAAGGGAAGGATTTATACTCCTTGCAGACAGCTGGTCCTTTGCATTCTTCTCCTTCTCATCCTCCCCCTTCTCCTGCTTCTTCTCCTCCTCCCCCTTCTCCCCTCTTCTTCTTCCTCTTCCTCTTCCTCCTCGTCGACTCCCCTCCGGCCTGTGCGCGCCCACAGAGAGGGCCTCCTCAGGGTGCCTCCTGTCAAGGAATGTCGACTGGCGGCCCCCAGGGGGAGGGCCTTCTCTGTGGGTGCTCCGGCGTTATGGAACCAACTGCCGGTCGAGCTCCGGATGGCATCAGACCTCCGATCCTTCCGTCGCGGGTTGAAGACCCATTTATTTGAACTAGCGGGTCTGGCCTGATGGGGGTACTTGGGTTTTTTATTGGTTTGTTTTATTATTCTGGTTTTAACTTGGGCATTAATTTAATTATTTTTTAATGTTTGTATTGGTGTTCATATTTATGCCCTGTGAACCGCCCTGAGTCCCTTTGGGAGAAGGGCGGTATAAAAATCTCAATAAATCTAAATCTAAATCTAAATCTCTTCTTCCTCCCCCTCCTCTCCTTCTCTCCTCCTTCTCCTCCTCACCCTTCCACCCTGCCCCTCTCCTCCTTCTTCCTCACTCCCCTTCCTCTTCCTCCTCCTCCCCTTCCTTTTCTTCCCCCCTCCTCTTCCTCCTCTTCCTCCTCCCTCAGTTAATTATTAATTATTTCCAGCAACGTTGCTTAGGGCATGAAAGACAGGCCTGTAGCAGGTTCTTCCCCGGGGTTCCCGTTTGGCACCGAGGCCATCAGCCAGTTAACAGACAGGAAAGGAGTCCAGGTTAATGGCAGTTCTCCCAGCAGCTGTTGCGTGATCCAGCTCTGCTACCTGAGTTAATTAATCAGCACCTTTGCTGGCACTTTGGCACTTTAATATCAAATACGTTCGGCGACCTCTAATCCCTTTCCCAAAAGAGGTGAGGTTCTGCCCAGGTCAGCGAGGGAAGGAGACTCTGGTCTTTTCCCGCAGAGAGAAAAGCTTCGTGAACTAAATAGGGTTACACACACACACACACACACACACACACACACACACACACACACCCTCCTTTCATTGCCTGAAATTCAACATACAGGTAGTCCCTGACTTAGGACCACAGTGGAGCCCGAGGTTTCTCCGGCTAAGTGAGACATTTGCGAAATGCGTTTTGCTCCAGTTTACGACTTTTCTTGTCTGAGCCGTTAAGCGAATCCCTGCAGTCGATAAGTTAATAGCACGGCTGTAAACTGAACTTTGCTTGTCGGGGGGGGGGGTCGCAAAGGGAGGATCATGTGACCCCCCCGCAGGACACAGCAACCGTCACGAGTACATGCCAGTTGCCAAGTGTTCTAATTTTGATCACCTGAGCCTGGGGACGCCGCGACGGTCATCGGTGTGAAAAATGATCGTAAGTCCCCTTTTTTCACGGGCGTTGTGACTTTGAACGGTCACTAACTGTAAGTCGAGGACTGCCTGTATTAAAGAAAAAGCTGAAGAGTGTCTCCCAGATATTTTCTCAGATTTACCTACAGTTTCCTTATTCCTCCATGGAACGAATGCCAACACCAGACGACGGGCTGTTCGCTTAAGATAAATATGCATTTTTAATATAAAAGGCATTTTTAAGGTGTTTTTTTTTTTTTTGCTTTCAGGGGGATGACGATTTAGGAAACCACACCATTCAATCTCACGAGGGTGGAAATGATGTAATATAGGTTTCTTACTGCAGACTTCGTCCATCTGTCCATCCATCCATCCATCCCTCCATCCATCCAGAGAGGGTTGCGTTAAAGCTGTTTCTCCATCTTTGCTTTTGAACAGGAGATATTTTGAAGTCTACCCAGCAGGTCAATAACACATGAATGCTTTATGAGTGATAATGCAAAGAAAGCTTACACCAATGAAATGACAGCTGGATATTTTTGGTAGACTGCTCCTTTGGAGGCAGTTCCGAAATGAACACTGGCCTGAAACTCAGAGCAGTTTTTGGTCCTCTGTTTTCTGTCCAACTGTCTGATTATACACCTAAGTTACACATGATTATACACCTAACTCTAACCTTCTTCGGTAATCCTTCTC
>NC_139521.1:1517680-1623685 GCF_947247035.1 Vipera ursinii | reverse complement strand
GAAGATGGCGGATGTGTTGGGCTGAGCTCCGCGAGCTCCAGTTGTTGGGCGTCCCTTGGAGCCCCCCAGGGTCCTTTTGAGCCCCTGGGTAGGGGATTTGGACTATCAATTTTAGAGGCAAAGAATGAGGTAGCTTGCTGTTCGTTTTCTCCCGTCTATGAGTGGCTGTTTCCATCTGCTCCGTCTGCTGCTTCGCCTGCTGTTTCCAGCTGCTTCGTTTGTGCTGCCGCTGTGTTGCTGTGCTTGGTCTTGGCCTGCCGGTTTCTACAGCCTCGGCGTCTCTGGGCTACTTTACCTCGATGTCTCCGGGCTGCTCGGACTGTTCCAGAGGGATTGTAGCTGGTGGTGACGGCGTTTTTCTGCTGTTCTGCTGTTTCGGGCAGCGCTGCTTCTTCTGGCCGGCTCTCGGTGGTTTTCGGCAGCGTCTTGAGGCTCCAGCTGATCGGCGGTGGCCTCGGAGCTTCAGCGGATCGGCGCCTCCATCTTGGCGCTCCGTGTTGGCGGCGATATCGGCGGCGGCTTCGGAGTTCCGGCTGATCTGATTCTAACACTGATTCCAACTGATTCCAACAGTTTCTGCTGTTTCGGGCAGCGCTGTTTCTTCTGGCCGGCTCTCGGTGGTTTTCGGCGGCGTCTTGAGGCTGATCGGCGCCTCCATTTTGGCGCCTTCGTGTTGGCGGCGATGTCGGCGGCGGCGGCGGCGGGGATCTCTCTGTTGGACCTGCCTCGGGCCGCTTTCGGCGGCTGCGGTGTCTTCGGGCCGTTTCGACGGCGGAGGGGACGACCGCTGGTCGGCTGGGTGGCAGGGATGTCCCTGGTATTGTTTTTCGCGCCGCTGCCGGCGGCGGAGGGTGGCGACGGTGATGGCGTCCTCGGGCTGCCTTGGGCAGTGGAGAGGACGACCGCGGCGATGGCGGCGGTGCTGCTGCTTCGCTTGCCTTGTTCCGGCCTCTGACGGTGATGGCGACGACGGCGTTTTTCGGGGCTTGCTGGCCCGCTGGCCCGCTCCATCGGCAGCGATATGGCGGTGGTCGGTGCTTTTCATCTGGTCTGCGATGGCCGTAGCAGCTCCGGTGGACTGCCAATTATTAACTCTTCATCTGCCTCTCTATTCCCCTTTGGACTGGGACGGACCTGGGTGCAAGCCGCAGTGGGAGAGCGGCTTGCTTTTACATCGGTATACCCATAGAGGTGGGAGCTCTATGGGTTATGCCCCCCCAGGGTGTACATTCTGGACCATCCCCCTGGCTCAGACTCTCGACCTGTTGTGGGAGGACGGGTTGGGGTCTGTCCCCGGGAGCATCCAACCGGGTGGCAGTAGGTTGGTCGATGGCCCGAATGTTTCACTCCCTTCCTGTAGAACCTCCTACTGGACTCTTCCATTATGGGACTGCCTTATCTGGACTTGTTGGACTTATGTACAGATACTCCAGCACGGACTTGCTCGCCCTCAGGGGTTCCCCCCTCTCCTGGGTGCGTCCCGCCTTTTTTGCCGCTCCCAGTCTCAATGAAGGGCCCAATTACTGGGACCCTGAGAGATGGCCGGGGTAGGGTCAGGGGCTCTCGATTTAAATTTAATAGGAGGCCCCTGGTTACTTTTTTAGTTAAATTTTTTAGGGGGCTAGGGAGGGGGGTGGGGGTAATAGTTGTTTGACTATGGGGGGTGGCCATACAACCATGGTGCAGGCCAGGCCTGGGTCCGACTGCGTTCGGGGGGAGCGGGGTGTGGTTACATCTGGGGCTCAGGAGCGGGTCGTGGGATTACCGATTCCCACGACACTGGGGTATGGCAGCAGGCGTATGGACAGAGGGCCGTATCGTTACCGGGAGGGCCGTCCCCGCTGTTTACAAGCGGTGAGGCGCTCCGACCCTCTGGTTCTTCCCCGAGGTGCCGGGAGCGAGGATGTGCAGCCTCCTGAGCTCCGGCTGGTGTACCTGAATGCCAGGTCCGTGGTTAATAAGGCTCCCCTTGTGCGGGATTTGGTGGAGGGTGAGCATGCGGACCTGGCTTGTATTACCGAAACCTGGTTGGGCCCAGAGGGTGGGGTCCCTTTGGTTGATCTTTGCCCACCAGGTTTCCGAGCGTTACACCAGCCTCGGGCTCAAGGTAGGGGCGGGGGAGTGGCGGTAGTTATCAGGGAGACCTTATGTCCGCGGGAGACCACCGTTCCTCAGATAGTCGGGTGTGAGTCTCTCTTTTTGAGGTTTGGTTCGGGGGCGCAGTTGGGCTTGCTGCTGGTGTACATTTCGCCTAGTCACACAGCGGCAGCCCTGCCTGAGCTACTCGATGTCCTCTCCGGTTTGGTGATTGAGTTCCCCAAACTGTTAGTTTTGGGTGACTTCAATCTACCATCCCTGGGAGGGTCATCTGAGTTGGCTCGGGAGTTCATGGCTTCCATGACGGCCATGGACCTGACGCAGGTAATTTCTGAACCGACTCATGAGGGAGGCCACACCCTGGACCTAGTTTTTTTATCTGGACGATGGTTGGATGATCTTGGTGGGGGCTCTCCATTTATCATGCCCCTGTCATGGACCGATCATCACCTCCTGCGGCTGGTCTTCCGTTTTACCACCCCCCGCCGTGGGGATACGGAACCAATTAGATGGTACCGTCCCAGGCGCTTAATGGACCCTGATGGGTTCCAGGCGGCGCTGGGATCCCCACCTGCCTCCGTCGCTCACAACTCGGCGGATGCCTTAGTGGAAGCCTGGGAAAGGGCAGCCACTGGGGCACTGGACCGAGTTGTACCCTTGCGGCCCCTGACCCGGTGCAGATCCCAACGAGCTCCATGGTTCTCCGCGGAGCTCCGGGAGATGAAGCGTCGGAAACGGGGCCTAGAGAGCTGCTGGAGGTCCAGCCGATCCGAATCCGACCGGTTGCGGTTAAGAACCTATATTAGGTCTTATCTCGCTGCGATGAGGGTGGCGAGGTGTAATTACTTCTCCACCCTCATCGCGTCCGCAGATAATCGCCCGGCCGCCCTGTTTAGGGTGACTCGCTCGCTCCTTAATCAGGAGGTGAGGGAGGATCCCTTGCAGGGTCGTGCCGAGGAGTTTGGTCAGCATCTGTCGGATAAAATCGCTCGGATTCGGACCGGTTTGGACTCCAGCTGGGGCAGAGTCTGGCGATCAGGGACACGGGCGGTCTTGTCAATGTTACCTGGGAGGAGTTTGATTCTGTGACCCCTGATGAAGTGGACAGGATTATGGGGAGGCTGAGCTCCACCACATGTTTATTGGACCCGTGCCCTTCCTGGCTGGTTTATGCAGCTAGGGAGAGGACACGAGGCTGGTTCCAGGCGGTGATATCTGCTTCCTTGAGTGAGGGTAACTTCCCCTCCGTCTTGAAGGAGGCGGTGGTGAGACCCCTCCTCAAGAAGCCTGCTTGGACCCAGCTGTGTTGAACAACTTTCGTCCAGTCTCCAACCTTCGCTTTCTTGCGAAGGTTGTTGAGAGTGTGGTGGCGCATCAGCTCCCTTTGGCCCTGGATGAAGCGGATTATCTGGATCCGTACCAATCGGGTTTCAGGCCCGGGTACAGCACAGAGACGGCATTGGTCGCGCTGGTGAATGATCTCTGGAGGGCTCGGGATAGGGGATGTTCCTCTGTCCTAGTCCTATTAGACCTCTCAGCGGCTTTCGATACCATCGACCATGGTATCTTGCTGCGGCGTCTCAGGGGATTGGGAGTGGGAGGCACGGTCCTTCGGTGGTTCTCCTCCTATCTCCTGGGACGCTCGCAGTCGGTGTTGGCAGGGGGGCAGAGATCGGCCCCTAGGTCTCTCGTTTGTGGAGTTCCTCAGGGGTCGGTTCTCTCGCCTCTCCTGTTCAACATCTATATGAAACCGCTGGGTGAGATCATTCGTGGTTTTGGAGTTGGGTATCATCAATATGCTGATGATACCCAACTTTTCTTTTCGACCCCAAACCACCCCAGTGATGCCCTCGCTGTGATGTCCCGTTGCCTGGAGGCGGTTCGGGTCTGGATGGGGAGGAACAGACTTCAACTCAACCCTGACAAGACTGAGTGGCTGTACATTCCGGCATCCCGGGACATTCAAAATGTTCCATCTCTTTCTATGGGGGGTGAGTTGTTACCCCCCGTGGATAGGGCTCGCAACTTGGGAGTCCTCCTAGACTCACGACTTACCTTGGAAGAACATGTAGCAGCTGTGACTAGGGGGGCTTTCGCCCAGGTTCGCCTGGTGCGCCAGTTGCGGCCCTATCTGGACCGGGATGCCCTGTGTACGGTCACTCATGCGCTCGTGACCTCTCGCCTTGACTACTGTAATGCTCTCTACATGGGGCTTCCCTTGAAGACCACTCGGAGGCTCCAACTGGTACAGAATGCGGCCCGCGAGAGTTGTCTTGGGAGTTTCCCGGTACTCCCATGTTACACCTTTGCTCCGTGAGCTGCATTGGCTACCAGTTGTCTTCCGGGTGAGGTTCAAGGTCTTAGTGATGGTTTTTAAGTCCTTACATGGCATGGGTCCGGAATACCTCGGGGATCACCTGCTGCCGGCGTCAACTCCCCTCCGCCCAGTGCGTTCCCACAGAGAGGGCCTCCTCAGGGTGCCTCCGGTCAGAGAATGTCGGCTGGTGGCCCCCAGGGGGAGGGCCTTCTCTGTGGGCGCCCCGGCTTTGTGGAATCAGCTGCCGGTGGAGCTCCGGATGGCACCGGATCTCCGCTCCTTCCGGCGCGGGTTAAAGACCCACCTATTTGAACAAGCTGGCCTGGCCTGATGGGGAATTAATTTGGGTTTTAAATATTGCTATATTTTATTGTTTTATCGTGGGCATTAATTTAATTCTATTTTAACTTTTGTAGCTTTGTATTTTTATTATATGCCCTGTACACCGCCCTGAGTCCCTTGGGAGAAGGGCGGTATAAAAATTTAATTAAATAAATAAAATAAATAAATAACTCCCAGAATTCCTGAGCCAACATGGCTCAGTTTGGAAACCTCTCCCTTTCCCCTCAGGAATTCTGGGAGTTGAAGTCCACGAGTCATAAAAGCGCCAAGGTTGCCTACCCCTGTTCTAGGGTGACACTGGAGGGGCCTTTGTGTAGCCATGCCACTTATGATGTTTATTCTTCTGGACACACTGGGAGACCTAATATAATTAACTCTATTTGTGTTTGCGGACCTTATCCTTTGATATGTGGACTAGGTCTGAGTAATTTGGGGGTTTGAGGAAGTAAAAGATTCCCCCCCACACACCCGTTTGCTATTTTTACTTGATTAATTTAGTTTCAGCTTCACTGTCAGTTATCTAGTGGAGACGTTGATTCTCAAACCAGGGTGGACTCTGTTAATGTTTTAAGAGAAGATGAAAACAGTAATAAAATATATTTTGATACAAAACCTCTCACAGTGGAAAGGAGGAGAACTTGAACAAATGATTGTAGAATTTAAATTATTTTCCCTTGTGAGCTGCATTTTGCAGTCGACCAAGAGAGAAATAAAAGTACAGCAGTTTCCTGCATAACAGGATTGATCAGACGTCTCTTGCCTTTTTTTCTTCCTATGGAAATCTGTCTCGAGTTATCTGCCATTTTATTTTATTTTATATTTTATTTTATTTTATTTTTATATTATTTTATTTTTTGTTTTTTATTTTATTTTAGTTTTTATTTTATTTTATATTTTAGTTTTATATTATTTTATATTTTATTTTACATTTTATTTTATTTTATATTATTTTATTGCGCCAAAGAATTGAGGCCTTTGAACTATGGTGCTGGAGAAGACTCCTGCGAGTTCCTTGGACTGCAAGACGATCAAACCGGTCAGTCCTAGAGGAGATCAACCCTGACTGCTCTTGAGAAGGCCAGATCCTGAAGCGGAAACTCAAATACTTTGGCCACCTAATGAGAAGGAAGGACTCACTGGAGAAGAGCCTCATGCTGGGAAAGATTGAGGGCAAGAGAAGAAGGGGACGACAGAGAAGGAGGTGGCTGGATGGAGTCACTGAAGCAGGAGGCGTGAGCCTAAATGGACTCCAGAAGATGGTAGAGGACAGGAAGGCCTGGAGGAACATTGTCCATAGGGTTGCGATGGGTCGGACACGACTTCGCAACTAACAACAACAACAAAATTTTATATTTTATATTTTATTTTATTTTATTTTATTTTATTTTATTTTTTATTTTTATTTTATATTATTTTATATTTTATTTCATTTTTTATATTATTTTTATTTTATTTTATTTTTATACTTTATTTTGTTTTATTTTATATTTTATTTCATTTAATATTTTGTTTTTTATTTTATTTTATTTTTTATATTTTATTTTACATTTTATTTTATTTTAGTTTAGTTTATATTATTTTATTTTATATTTTATATTTTATTTTATTTCATTTTTTATATTATTTTTATTTTATTTTTATACTTTATTTCGTTTTATTTTATATTTTATTTCATTTAATATTTTGTTTTTATT
The DNA here is from genome assembly GCF_947247035.1 of Vipera ursinii. Lineage (NCBI taxonomy): Eukaryota > Metazoa > Chordata > Lepidosauria > Squamata > Viperidae > Vipera > Vipera ursinii. Next base: position 1,617,235 of record NC_139521.1, on the reverse strand, counting down.
TTATTTTATTTTTTATATTTTATTTTTCATTTTTCATTTTATTTTATTCTAAAGGAATCCATTTTAAAAGTTTCCTGTGAGCATGAGGGCATTGAATTTCTACGGTTCACCACAATTTTTGTATAAGATACGCCGGCTGCCAAGGATTAGCAATAATAATAACAACAGTGTTAACCATAATACCCTCACCTTGAACCGCAGCATATGCACTTAAGAAACAGTCAATAAATAAATAAACCACAATACCTGTGACTGTTGTATCAAAACCCTGAGCTTTTGTTGCTGTTAAGGGAACGTTTCGTTCTCTTTTTAAAATGTAAGCAAGGAAGCCCGTGAACCGCATGGAACAAAAATAAGAACAATAACAAAATCCGTCTCCACTTGCGCACTGGATGCAAATCCATCTCCAGATTTGAATAATAGCCCAGAATAGAAGTTACTCTTGAAAGTAAGAGAGATTCCCCCCCCATTAAAGTAAACAGAAGCCTCTGGAGAATGGGAATTAAAGGAAAAAATTACATTGTTAATTTTAGTTCAACGCCGAACCTAAAAATAGCATGTAGAAATGTATATTAAAAAAAAGCGTATTCTCAAATATTAGCCATTGGTAATATTAGCCATTAAAAGTCTGGCTTCTTAGGGCTGTTCAAGGATAAGAGGTGAAATGAAAACCCCGTTCCATCAACTGGGGCAACCTAGAGAAGAAACTTCTCATTGTAGAGAAGAACAGTTGGCTGTAGGAGATGACCAGGCTGAGCCCGAGGGAGGAGGGGGTCAAATGTGTCATCAGCCTCAAGTCCCTTTGCACACACAACAGATCTAAGCCCCAAAGGTGCTTTTTCAGGAGGCCACTGGACTTCCTTGTTTTTCCTTTGAAGACGTTTCGCTTCTCATCCCAGAAGCTTCTTTGGCTCTGACTGGATGGTGGGGAATGGAAGGATTTATACTCCTTGCAGACAGCTGGTCATTTGCATCCTTTTGGAGAGGCGTTGAGGCCACTTGGGGGCATGTCTGTGTCTTCAGGTCCCCTGAGTAGTGCAAATGGGTGGGGGAGATTCTTGGAATTGCTGAAAGGACTGTGTTCCACACCCATTTGCACCACTCAGGGGACCTCGAGGACACAGACAAACCTCCAAGTGGCCTCAATGACTCTCTAAAGGGGAGGGGAGGAGGGGGAGGAGGAGGATGAGAAGAAGAAGGAGGAGGAGGAGGAAGAAGAGGAAGAAAAGGAAGAGGAAGAAGAGAAGGAGGAGGAGGAGAAGGAGAAGGAGAAGAAGGTAAATGACCAGCCGTCTACAAGGAGTATAAATCCTTCCACCATCCAGTCAGAGGTGAAGAAGCTTCTGGGATGAGAAGCGAAACGTCTTCAAAGGAAAAACAAGAAAAACAAGTTGCCTCCTGAAAAAAGGCACCTTTGCGACAAACATGACCTGGTTGACTTGAGAATCTCCATGGATATTATAAGAAGCAGATTTAGGTAGATGGGTGGAAAAATCTGTCGTTGGGGAAACTCTACAATGTTACCGCTTGGGAGAATTATTAGAAGTCATTCATTAATGAATTAAAATAGTAGTAACTGTGAGGCATCTCGGAGTCCTAGTAGACAATCACTTCAGTATGAGCCAGCAGTGTGCTGCAGCTGCCAAAAAAGCCAACACAGTGCTAGGCTGCATTAACAGAGGGATAGAATCAAGATCACGTGAAGTACTAATACCACTTTACAATGCCTTGGTAAAGCCACACCTGAAATACTGCATCCAGTTTTGGTCACCACGATGTAAAAAAGATGTTGAGACTCTAGAAAGAGTACAGAGAAGAGCAACAAAGATGATCGGGGGACTGGAGGCTAAAACATATAGGGAACAGTTGCTGGAATTGGGTATGTCTAGTTTAACGAAGAGAAGGACGAGGGTTGACAGGATAGCAGCCTTCCAATATCTCAGGGGCTGCCCCAAAGAAGAGGCAGTCAAGCTATTCTCCAAAGCCCCAGAAGGCAGGACAAGAAGCAACGGATGGAAACTCATCAAGGAGAGAAGCAACCTGGAACTAAGGAGAAACTTCCTGACAGTTAGAACAATTAACCAATGGAACAACCTGCCTCCAGAGGTGGTGAATGCTCCAACACTGGAGGTTTTTAAGAAGAGACTGGACAGCCATTTGCCTGAAACGATATAGGGGTTCCTGCCTGAGCAGGGGGTTGGACTAGATGACCTCCAAAGGTCCCTTCCAACTTTATTATTATTATTATTATTATTATTATTATTATTATTATTATTATTATTATTATTATTAAATTAAATTTGCTGGCTTTTCTTTGCATAGCTCTGATGACTGTTTTGTAGCATGGATCCCCCCCCATTTTTTTTTGTTTTTGAGTTTTGACAGGAGGAAAAAAATGGTCAGAAATGGACTTGGCTGAACTCCGCAAAGCTCTCCATTCTGCCTTCGAGGCAGCCCACAGATGGTGTCCTGACCTCCCGCTTTTCTTAGGATAATCCTCTGCATCTGTACACTTGGATCCCTCTTCCCAATGTGACTTTCCTTAAATACGGGTGCCGTGTCTGCCAAGATGTACCCAACCGACTGGTTTGTTTCAAGAGATCCTGGCTTCTATGTTTTTGGAATACTGCGATGTAGGTCAGGGATATGGAAGGCAACCTTAGGCCCTGTGCCATACTTGCTGCATTGTGTTTTGTTTTTTAATGATTGGATTGTCATACATATGTGGGCGGGAAGCGCGTCCCTCATTTTGGTCTCGGTTGTAATGGGACCTTTTGGGCTGGGGAAGCCCTGGGAATGGGGGAGAAGAGGGAGGGAGGGAGGGAGGGAGGGAGGGGAAGGAAGGAGCAAGTGGGAGGAAGGAACGAAGGAAGGGGGAAAGGAGAAGAAGGGAAGGAAGGAAAGGAAGAAATAGGCAGAAGGAAGGAAGGAAGGGGGAAAGGAAATAGAAGAAAGGAAAGGAAGAAGTTGGTGGAAGGAAGGAAGGAAGGAGGTAGAGTGGAGGAAAGTAAAGGAAGAACTAGAAGAAAGGAACGAAGAAATGGTATAGGGTTTCCTGCCTGAGCAAGGGGTTGGACTAGATGACCTGCAATCTCTCTTCTTCTTCTTCTTCTTCTTCTTCTTCTTCTTCTTCTTCTTCTTCTTCTTCTTCTTCTTCTTCTTCTTCTTCTTCTTCTTCTCCTTCTCCTTCTCCTTCCCCTTCCCCTTCCCCTTCCCCTTCCCCTTCCCCCTTCCCCCTTCCCCTTCCCCTTCCCCTTCCCCTTCCCCTTCCCCTTCTCCTTCTCCTTCTCCTTCTCCTTCTCCTTCTCCTCCCTCCTTCTTCTTCTTCTTCTTCTTCTTCTTCTTCTTCTTCTTCTTCTTCTTCTTCTTCTTCTTCTTCTTCTTCTTCTTCTTCTTCTTCTTCTTCTTCTTCTTCTTCTTCTTCCTCCTCCTATCATCATCATCAGCAGCAGCAGCAGCAGCAGCATCTAGCATCATATTTATTGGCGGCTATGCCTTTGGCACCACAATCATCCACCGTTGTGCTAGAGACAATCCTGTAGCCACTTGAATCTGAACAGAGAGTCTCTCCACGGTTGGCTTTTGTGACTGACACCATCACACACTCCTAAAATTCAAAAATGGGATCCCCAAACTTTCTTGCTCTGGTTTATGAAGTATATCACTTTCCTAATTCCTGTCTAGGGGGTTTCCTTTATCCTTTTAATCAGAGTAAGATTTGAGCTCCTGGATTCTATAGTAAAATACGGGTGATTCGTTGTGGTTGTTGTTCAGTCACCAAGTTGTGTCTCACTCTTCGCGACCCCGTGAACCATGTCTTCCACCATCCTCTGGAGGCTGTCCAAATTCACGTTCCTTGCGTCAATGTCACCATCCGACTATCTCATCCTCTGTCGTCTCCTTCTCCTTTTACCTTCAATCTTTCCCAACATCAGGATCTTTTCCAAGGAGTCCTTTTTTTTTCTCCTTAGGTGGCCAAAGATAATGATCTTGTTTGAATATATTTCTGGAGGGTTAATTACAACAACAGCAACAACAATAATAACAATAGAGTTGGAAGGGACCCTGGAGGTCTTCTAGTCCAGCTCCTTGCTCAGGCAGGAAACCCTATCCCATTTCAGACAAGTGGTTGTCAAATCTCTTCTCAAAAACTTCAGTGTTGGAGAATCCACAATTTCTGGAGGCAAGTTGTTCCACTGGTTGATTCGTCTCATTAGGAAGTTTCTCCTTAGTTCTAGGTTGCTTCTCTCCTTGGTGAGTTTCCATCCGTTGCTTCTTCTCTTGCCTTCAGATGCTTTGGAGAAGAGCTTGAGTCCCTCTTCTTTGGGGCAGCCCCCTGAGATATCGCAACACTGCTATCATGTCCCCCCTCACCCTTCTCTTCATTAAACTAGACATGCCCAATTACAGCAACCGTTCTTTGTATATTGGAACACTGCTATCATGTCACCCCTTGAAGACTGAGACCGTAATTTATCGAAAATCATGCTTTTCCTATCACCCTCATTCGCTACCTTCGTTCCTCCCTTTCTCTCAGTCATACATATATCTAACTTATGTACAAATTCACTTATGTATCTGACTCTTCTTAATTGAACAGTGAAGCATCAGGCCTGATCATGGTAATACAATACTATACGTCCCATTATTGGCAATCTAGATATCTGTTGTCTGATGAAAACTTTTGGTAAGCAATCTGAAAACTATTTCAGGTTGATAAATCAGTGGTGAATGAGAAGGTATTGATGACTTGATGTTCTTAATTATGTCTCTGAGGTATTCTCAGTTGACCTTTGAGAAACATAGATCCAAAAGTTTTCAAGAGGTGAACGGCTGTAAAAAGTTTTCTTCCCATGCCATCTGTCTGGTAAATTCGCAAAGATCCATTTTTCTCGCCATGTATATGTATACATCCGAAGTAGACTGTGTTGTTTCTCTGAGCTGCACACGTGTGTGTAAGTGGGTATATGCATAATTTATTTTATTTATTTTTTGTTAAGTTTATGTAGAGTATATTAGAGGTGGTTACCCTTTGAGAGCTGTATGCAATGAAATCTCATTTTAATGTATGCTGTTTAGTGTACATTTAGGCAGACAAGAAAGTTGTTCTATTCTTATTCTATTCTATTCTATTCTATTCTATTCTATTCTATTCTATTCTATTCCATTCTATCCCATAATTCTATTCTATTCTATTCTATCCCATAATTCTATTCTATTCTATTCTATTCTATTCTATTCTATTCTATTCTATTCTATTCTATTCTATTCTATTCTATTCTATTCCAATTCCATTCTATCCCATAATTCTATTCTATTCTATCCCATAATTCTATTCTATTCTATTCTATTCTATTCTATTCTATTCTATTCCATTCCATTCCATTCCATTCCATTCCATTCCATTCTATTCTATTCTATTCTATTCTATTCTATTCTATTCTATTCTATTCTATTCTATTCTATTCTATTCTATTCTATTCTATTCTATTCTTCTATTCTATTCTATTCTATTCTATTCTATTCTATTCTATTCTATTCTATTCTATTCTATTCTATTCTATTCTATTCTAATTCCATTCCATTCTAATTCCATTCCATTCTATCCCATAATTCTATTCTATTCCATTCCATTCTATTCCAATTCCATTCCATCCCATAATTCTATTCTATTCTATTCTATTCTATTCTATTCTATTCTATTCTATTCTATTCTATTCTATTCTATTCTATTCTATTCTATTCTATTCTATTCTATTCTATTCTATTCTGCATTTCTGTTCTGTTCTGTTGTTACCATCCATGTAGTCTTGAGTTTGAGTTCAGTGGCCTGCAGCTGTTAGTTGGTATTCAACATTGCTCATAATCAGAGATTCTGTTTGCAGGGATATTGGTATTAAATTATGAGAAATTATATTGCTGCATCGTAAGAGTGGAGAAGTTACATGTGGAAAACCCACTTAGTTTATTATTCCATATCAGTGTCTGTAGCAAATTCTCAGGTCTTTATCATTTTTATCTCCAAGAGCTTAAAAAGACCAGGACTATAATATAAATCACCAGTGTCCATGAAATGGATAATATTTCTCAGCAGGGATTTAGTTTTTAAGAGGCATGGGTTGTGTTCTTAGTGCTTCCAAACAACAAATAGAGGATATTATTTATATTTCTTAAAGGCAGATGGCAGTTTCTTATCATTAACACAGTATTGTAGTAATTACTTCAGCAACACAATCTAACCTAATGTGTATTAGTTTTGCTTCCTATAATCTAATATGCATTAATACTGCAACAGGCTATGCTTACTAATGACTACATTAATACATACCATGCGCATATTATAGTACGTAGCTTTATTTATATTGCATAATTTTCTCTAATGTGTTTTGGGTTGACAGTCAAAATCCATAATAAATTACAAAGTGAAGTGGCCTGGCTTGGAAGCACATTGTCTATGGGGCTGCTTTGTCATAAGCTGTCCAAAATTGCTGATTGGAATTATGAATGTAATTTAAGATTATCACTAGGCATTTTTTTGGGGGGGGGGGGGTTGGAACCATAAAAATTAATGCTTGCATTTCAAATGTGAAGTTGTTAAAAGAAGTAAGATCACAGCTGGCATCTAATTTGATACGGGGTTAATTCCTAAAATAGACAGTGGAACTTAATGAAGAAAAGGTGATTCTTTGTTCGGCTATGCGTTATGTAATTCAATCAGAATACAGCTGGAAGGGACCTTGGAGGTCTTCTAGTCCAACCCCCTGCTCAAATATGAGACCTTAGACCATTTCAGGCAAATGGCTGTCCAGTCTCTTCTTAAAAACCTCCATTGAGGAAGCACTCGCATCTTCTGAAGACAAGCTGTTCCACTGGTTAATTGTCCTCACTATCAGGAAGTTTGTCCTTAATTCCAGGTTGCTTCTCTCCTTGATTAGTTTCCATCCGTTGTTTCTTGTTCTGCCTTCTTGTCCTTTGGAAAATAAGTTGACCCTCCCCCTTCTTTGTGGCAGCCCCTCAAATACTGGAATACTGCTATCATGTCCCCCCCCCCAGTCCTTCTTTTCTCTAGATTAACCATACCCAGTTCCTGCAATTGTTCTTCATATTTATTTATTTTTGTCTCCAGGCCCTTAATAATCCAAAGTCTCAACCTCTTTTTTGTAACGTGGTGGCCAAAACTGGATGCAGCATATTGCAGTTGTGGCCTTAACTAAGGATTTATTAAGCGGTACTAAGACTTCATGTAAAGGGATGCGGTGGCTCAGTGGGTTAGGACGCTGAGCTTTTCGATCAGAAGGTCAGCAGTTTGGCGGGTCGAATCCTGAGTGCCGCATAGCAGAGCGAGCGCCTGTTACTTGTCCCAGCTTCTGCCAACCTAGCAGTTCGAAAGCACGTAAAAATGCAAGTAGAAAAATAGGGACCACTAGGGTGGGAAGGTAACAGCGTTCCGTGCGCCTTTGGCGTCTAGTCATGCCGGCCACATGACCACGGAGACGTCCTCGGACAAGCGCTGGCTCTTCGGCTTTGAAACGGAGATGAGCACCGGACCCTAGAGTCGGAAACGACTAGCACGCGTGTGCGGGGGAACCTTTACCTTTACCTAAGACTTCACATGATTTTGATTCTAGGCCTCTGTTTATATAACCGAGGCTTGTATTCACTTTTTTTAGGCTACTTTTTCGTGGGAAAGAAAGAAGGGCAGAACCACGGTCGGGAGTTCACTTAAAGTGAGATTGTGGGTCCTTGCTTAACAAAGCATCCATGGAATGTTGATGGAAGTGCAAATTGAGGGCTGCGGAATTTTCACACGATAGACGTTTATCTAAAATATGCAGCTGCCACTGAGTCTTGTTGCTGAATGCTTCACGGTGCTGGAAGTAAAGTACAAGAAAAAGAATTGTCCTTCTCAATGAGATGATTCGTACATTTGCGTAGGGGAAGGGGGCACAGGAGGGCCCAATGTTATCATCTAAAGTCATCTGTGATGACTCTAGATAACTATCCTGTGTTTTTTTTTATAAGAAAGAGAGATGGTTGAGAGAAAGAAAAAGAGAAGGAATCTCAAGAGACAAACTCTTTAACATCTGAATGTACAGCCTGCGGGGCAAATGACACTGTTAATTGCCCTACCTCTGCTAAAAAAAAGGCAAATAACGCCTGGAAACAAGCATGCAACTAAACGTTTAGAAGTGAGAACAGGTCTCCCTGCCTGCAGAATCCTAAGAAGGGTTTCTAAGATGTAAACAAGCACCATGAAAAAGGTCAAATCGGAGACGTTCTTTCATTATTTACAATGTTCTTACTCCCGTTGTTTGGACTTCAGAGTTCAGGTGGATGTGGGTGAGGTTTGGAAAAATTCAAAGCCTGGCAATCCAAACCCAGGAAGACCATCCAGCCAGCTTCTAAGTTCTAAGTTCACAGACCTCCTCCTCCTCCTCCTCCTCCTCCTCCTCCTCCTCCTCCTCCTCCTCCTCCTCTCTGCAAACCCCCCTCCCTTCTAGCACTGATGATGTTACCTAGTTTGGGTAATGAAACATCTGCAAGAAAATAAGCAAGTTCAGAGAGTACCAAGGACCCCACAGTTCTCCTCCTCCTCCTCCTCCTCCTCCTCCTCCTCCTCCTCCCCACAACCCCCCCTCCCTTCTAGCACTGATGTTTTTTACCTGGTTTGCAAGAAAACCACCAAGCTCCGAGAGCATCAGTGGCCCCTCAAACACAACCAAGGTGAGGGTGCACCAGTTGAACCTACTACATTTCACAGTTGAAGCTACTGCATTTCCCTTCTCCACTCAAAGGAGTTTCCTGATGTAGTAAAAGAAGAGGTCCCTAAAGTCATGGATGAATCCATACAGTTGCTCTTCTCCTCTCACTTTGCTTAATATTGCTTAATTCACTTAAGCCTGGGATCGTTTATGGATAGATAAATACGTAAGGGATATTTTGAGATACCAGAAGTTGCATAGTCTTGAATAATAATAATAATAATAATAATAATAATAATAATAATAATAATAATAATAATAATAATAATAATAATAATAACTCTTGTTCTCCAGGCAGGGAGAGCTAAAAAAAAAAGTATTCAAGAGCCATATTTTATCTCAATCTCTTGCTGCTAACAGCCATTTTTGGCACAGTGGGCCTGCTCTATTAAAAAAACCTTCCATCATGCTTGTTCACGATTTAGCACTCAGAAAAAGTAGCAGATCAGAAGGAAATATATCCATCCATTATATTTATTGCACTTTCCTGCTTTCACCTTTTTTAAAAAAAAAAATTCTTTCCTCTCCCTTATCTGGGACCGTAGTGCTTATTTTAAAGCTTAAGACTGATGAGATCAGCTTAAAAACAATTAAAATGCAAAGTGTAAGGTTCCAAAGGAACATAATTTTGCATGATTTAATATTTGGTGTTTTTTTGTTTTTGTTTTTTGTTTTGCTAAGCACTCCCCAATCTCCATCCTAACATTTGGTAAATAACTAAATTGAAGAGTTTTGTCCTTTTTTTGGCAAGCCAAAATAACGCGTTTCCTTCTCTTTAACTGCTAGATGGGGAAAAATTCAAAAACATGAGAACCAGCAGCCATCTTTTTTTTTCTTCCAGTTCCAAAATCATTTTTCTTTAAATATTGAACATTAAAAACTTCTCCTGGCTGCTGAATATTTAAAGAAGGCTGAAACTGCTTAAATACATACCCAAAAAATGAAATAGGGGATTTAAAACAAGGTTAAACAGTGGCAAATAATGGGGACCTAGAATCTAACATAAAAGGATACAATAAACTAATTTCTACAAAACTCTGCCTCAAATAGAATAACAAGACAAATGTGGTTTCTTTTTTTATGTGCTTATCGAAACGCTGACTTCTTTTTAAATTTGCCTGGACTTTTTTAAAGTCAACCATGGAGTTTTCATGAAAGCTATTCAGACTGATAGATCCCAGTGATGGTCCCATTTCAAAGATGGGACCTCATTTCCTTAATTTTTTTAAAAAAATCTAATTTTTTTTAGATTCTCAGTCATCTAGATCATGGTTGTCCTAGAGGTTTTTTTTTTCCAGGAATCCTTCCATTTCCCACCATCCAGCCAGAGCTGAAGAGATGTCTGGAATGAGAAGTCTTCAAAGAAAAACAAGGAAGTCTAGTTGCCTCATGAAAAAGCACCTTTGGTTCTTTTGATGATTGTATTGAGGACTTCTTGAAGTCCTTAGAGATAGCCATTTGTCCTGAAATACAAATTAAAATAATAAATACATCAACTGCAGACCTCTAAAACATGAACCTTAGTGCCCTGGAATAATATCAAAGGTTTATTACCTCTTCAAAGAAATAGTTGGTATATTTCTCATGGATTCACATCACGTAGAAGTCTTCCATCTACTGGAAAACTGAAAGAGAAAAAGCTTCTGTTATTTGAAATAATAGAAAATACTCGTAACTCGGGGTTTTAAGATTTTGTCCATGGTTTGCTCTCCGAGCTTGTTTCAATTTAGCTTCTGAACGTTTCGTTACCAGACTAGGTAACGTCATCCGCAGGTTGTCCTTGCCCTCTTCTCCATCAGCTTATAAAATGTCTTGCGTGCAAGTGTGGTCGTGCGATTGGTTGTTCGTTTGGAGGTATATTTTGTAGTTTTGTATTTTTATTATATGCCCTGTACACCGCCCTGAGTCCCTTGGGAGAAGGGCGGTATAAAAATTTAATTAAATAAAATAAAATAAATAAATAAAATAAATATTTGAATTCTGAGTAGCTGACTGGTTCTCCTGTTGATTGGCACTTTGAAGGTCTGGAACTGGATCAATATGCTTGTTGATTGCTCCTTTGATGGAATACCAGGCCTCAATAAATTCACCCGTGTGGTGGGTGTTGGCGTGCCAAATGTGTTTGGTGCCTTCCCAATCGAATTGGTATTGTTTATCATCAGTGTGGTTTATGGTCCAGGATTCAACCATTTCAGACAGGTGACAGTCTAATCTCTTCTTAAAAATCTCCAGTGATGGAGCGCCCATGATTTCTGGCGGCAAGCTGTTCCATTGGTTAATTGTCCTCCCCGTTAGGAAGTTTCTTCTTAATTCCAGGTTGCTTCTCTCCTTGACTTGTTTCCAACCATTGTTTCTTGTCCTGCCTTCTGCTGCTTTGGAGAATAATTTGACCCCCTCTTCTTCTTTGTGGCAGCCCCTCAAATACTGGAAGACTGCTATCATGTATTGGGGGACAATTAAGGTCTTTCTTGTAACCCTATTAAAAGATTAAGAATGGGGCAAATTATCTCTCTTTGTCCCACTAAATTCCAGTCTTCTGTCATGCTAGATGCTGGGATTCCTTTATGCCTTCAAAATGTGGATCTGCATATAGGTAAGAGTTGAGACGCGGAACGGTTATTTGAATGGGTCACAATATTGTTTGGGATAGTTCTGGATAACTGGAATTAAACAATGTTTTGTATTGGCGTTGCATACAGTTCACTTTTGCCTGAACATGCATAAATCAGGACACAGAAATATGATTGATTATTTGTTGCAGCACACAGTTCGTTAGAAAAAAAAACCCTGACTCTTAAAAGGCAAATAAGGATAATAAGACATTATCATGGCAAATGTTAAATGAGATAATTGAAGGAAGAAAAGGGAAAATACTTTATCAAAACACAACAGAAAATGTAAATAAACCCTGTTTGTTTACATTTTCTGTTGTGTTTTGATAAAGTAATAAAGTAATAAAGTGATAAAGTAATAAAGTAATAAAGTAATAATAAACAGGGTTTATTTACTGAAGAATGTGGCTGGTGGGGGGGAAGTCTGTAAAGAATAAGAGTCTGTTTTAAAGCAGCAGTTATACATTTTGGAAAGACAGGTAAAACAATAAAGGTTATTATAAAGGTTATTATAATAAAAGGGAAGGATCCAGCTCCACTTTTTCTTAATATATGGATTAAAAACAAAACGAAACAAAAAAAAAAAAGCTTTGAGGCACTGGTGGATAATATTAGCATATTAGGAGTAATTGCAATGAATATGGAAAAGGTTAAACAGGAGGGTATTACATTTTATTTTATGGTAATGGCATACTCCAAAAAAAAGAAAGAAAGAAAGAAAGAAAGAAAGAAAGAAAGAAAGAAAGAAAGAAAGAAAGAAAGAAAGAAAAAGAAAAACCAGAAGATCAAAGGGAAGCTTCCCCATTAAAACTTTGAGGTGAGATGGTTAAAAGGTGAACAAACAAGAATAATAATAATAATAATAATAATAATAATAATAATAATAATAATAATAATAATAATAATAATAATAATAATTTTATTTATATACCGCCCTTCTCCCGAAGGACTCAGGGCGGTGAACAGGGCAAACATATAAAAATACAAAAATACAAAAGTTAAAAGAGAATTAAACACAATGCCCAAGCTAAAACAATAAATACATATATTAAAAACAACAGTAAAATCCCAACCCATCCCCCATCAGCCCAGGCCGGCTTGTTCGAATAAGTGAGTCTTCAGATCGCGTCGGAAGGAGCGAAGGTTGGGCGCCATCCGGAGCTCGACCGGCAACCAATTCCATAAAGCCGGGGCACCCACAGAGAAGGCCTTCCCCCTGGGGGCCACCAGTCGACATTCCCTGACCGGAGGCACCCTGACGAGGCCCTCTCTGTGGGAACGCACAGGGCGGAGGGAAGTTGACGCCGGCAGCAGGTGTTCCCTAAGGTACTCCGGACCCCTGCCATGTAGGGCCTTAAACACCATTACCAGTACCTTGAATCTCACCCGGAAGACAACTGGGAGCCAATGCAGTAGGAAACCTGCAGGAAAAATAAATAAATAAATAAATAAGTATAATTAAATGAATAAGAATGGGAAAATAAAAGAAGAATCTAAATTTCTCTAATGAAGGAAAATGTAAAAGAGCAAGCAAGGAGAAACAAGATACAGTAGAAATGGGAAGCAGAGAACAATTAATCTAGTCGGGGAAAGAAAAGCAAATTAAAAGGAAGTAGGACAAATACATTTTTACATACAAATCTAGCCATACAGGAACAGAAAATTTGGCAACCCCCCGCCGCCAAATCCTTATTGTAAGGAAGTCTTTGTGGCAGAACATAGGTCTGTCTCTCTAACTTTTACCCTTACTCAAAGTCTTCCTAAAACCAGAATGTTGGCTAGAATGAAATAGAAGGATTGAAGCCAACAAACTAATGGGGAAAAAATGATTTAAGCCAACAAACCAACCCTACATTTTCATATTAACGAATGTGTGATGGTAAAACCACTGGTGGGAGAAAGAAAAATAACTAATTAAGGGACACAAAGGTTAGCCCTGAAATCAAAGTGAGTTTTGATATTAGCCTATTAGTAGCTGCTTTACTCGTAGAGGGTTTGAATTTGGACCCCTTGTGGCTACGTAGAGATTCTAGGCTGATCCCTCTTTTAACTCCACCCTAGGTTCGTCTACAATAATCTACCCAGAATATACATTTTAAGAATGCCCTTGTGACTGCTGAGACCTTAACATTACTGTCGATAGAGCAGAAAATAATGATGGATTTTGTAACAGAAAATTACACCAAATATCATCCAGGACCTGAATTTTAAGGCAGTGCTCTTTTCAAAATGGATTGCTAAAGTATGTTTCTGACTTTTATCAGGCTTTCTCACATGTGTCTGGAAGGAAAAAAAAATACCGAAAGAGATGTCATCACTTTTAAATAGGTTAAATGTCTGCAAAGACGTTAGATTCGTTGAAATTGGTCGATAACTGTAATTCTTATGATCCATTTTATTTTTAGTAACCTTCGCATAATACATTTTTCTAGATTGACGTGTTTTTCTGGTCTTTTTAAAAGTGTTCTAAAAGTAGCAAAAGAGTCGAGATATTTCAAAATGTACAAAACTCTTTGGGGAAGTTTCTTTAAATCAATTCAAAGGGAATGTCGACTTCCAAAATAGACAATATCCATCTTCAGGAAAGATAAAAGGGTTTTTTTTAAAATCAACTTTATTTTGATGAGTGATGTGGAAGGACGAGCGTTAACTTGGATGATCCACAATGAGATTGAAGATGAATCAAGTCAGCATTGGTAACAACGGATAACGCTGAATTCAGAGGGCTTGAAAGCAAATATTTTGGGGGCGGGGGAGGAAAGGATTAAATGGAGAAATGATTGGCTGGGATGGAGACCCATAAACAAGGAGACATTTTTATGTCTTCACATTAAAGATTTATGCATCTTAGTCATTATCACTCCTACAGCAACCACCCTTCTGATTTTGGTGGAAATGCAGGCTCAATCACTGAATATTTGTTGAGGGCCTCAGCCAGCTATAAAGTACTTCTGAAATTACTGAATTACCCTAGAGCCTACATCAAATGTCTGCAATGTTAAAGTAATACCTACAATGACACAGTACTGTCAAAGTCATCAATTACTGGAACAAATGGAACAACTTCCTAAGACACATTGTGGGAGCAGATAAAGACATTCTGGCTGATACTATTCAACCATTGGCAGAACAGATTATGTCAAGGTTTAATGATTTAACAGCTAAACAGCTTATGTAAAGAGGTAATGTAAGGTGGATGATGCAATGATAGGAATGACTCAGCAGAGTCTGTGTCTTTGTCCATTTAAGAGTAAGCAGGGACTGTATCCCTTTAAGAGTCTGAGTATAAAAGGGAAGTTTTTTTGCTGGAGTCTTTCTAACTCTTGCCCCGTTTCCTTCTGTAATTGCTGTGTATTGGTGTTTGCTGAATGACCACCTGTATGTATTTTGTTTCTACTGTATATTTGTAGATAGTGTATCATATAAACCACATTTAATTACAAACCATGGTTTATCATAAATATTTTCTCCTGGGTTACCTCAGCACAATAAGACCATGCATGCTCTTGACAGATTACCATGATAAATTACCAAAAAAACTGAACAGCCTGGTATGTCCCACCCCATCACACGGCTGAATTGGCTTCATGGATTTTCATTTCCATATTTAATCTCAGTCATTGCCAAGCGGAGGGTGACTTCAGATGGAAGGTTCTGGATGTTAGTTGTCAAGTTGACACTGAGACACATGAGAACTTCAAAGTCTTAACAGGATAATAATAAAAAAGTTAGTTCATTTTCTTTCAACCAGAAGAATATCTTAACTAGGGACCGGGCCAAAAAAAACATCTCTAAACAGACTGAAATTTGAGTTCCTGGATTCTGTGGTCAAACCTGAGCCATTTCATTGCCAAGTATGTTATTGAGAGGGTCCCAATAGAAGATATCACTCATCCCATCTTTGATTGCCCATTAGATGCTTCGGTCAGAGCACAGCCTTTGTAGCTGATAACTGATAGGCCAGGCCATTGTGACTTTGAATCAATGTTTGATAATAGTTAACACCTTGGACGAGAAAACGGAGGACTGTGAGTTCTAGTTCCACCTTAGGCTCAAAGGCAACCGGGTGCCTTTTGGCTAGTCACTTTATTCAGCCCGAGGAAAGCAGCAATCAAAACTAAAATAATGATGTATTACAGCAATGCGGAGTAATGTTCTGTACCAGCCTGCTACCGGCCCTGCAGCAAAAGCAGGGACAACCCCTTTACAAATGGCAAGAGGCTGGAATAAAGCCTGCCAAATTTATTCAAATAAAACAGAGCAAGACAAGACATGAACCAAGAAACAGGAGCTTTAAGAAACAGGAACTATCCAAGCGGTTGCCTTCAGCAAACCAGCCCTCCCCACACATTCCCCTTATATAGAGTTCAGGGCGTGGCTTCTTTCTGCCTCCTTCCGAGGAGCCCCATTGCCTTCCTCTGTTTACTCCTGATTGACTGCCTCCTGCGTCGGGCGTCCTTGAACAGGGCCAGCTGTGGGTCATCTTCATCCACGCTGTCAGGCTCACACAGCTGGGTCTCCGTGGTGACCAAGTGGGAGGGGCCTGGCTGAGGGCTCTCATCAGCAAGATCTTCAACCCCCTCAGCAAGGTCTTCAAGACCCCCCTCCTCCTCCTCTGAGTCATCCGACCCAACTGCCGAACCCACAGGCTGACCCTGAATCACAACAAGTAATGTGTTTATGGAGCTTCTCCGTCATCCAGGACTTGGTTGTCCCAAAGGTGCTTTTTCAGGAGGCCACTGGACTTTCTCGTTTTTCTTTGAAGACCTTTTGCTTCTCATCCAAGAAGCTTCTTCAGCTCTGACAGAGGAAGAATGTGGTAGTTTTGTGGTGCCTGCTGTATACAAAACCATGGGCTGAAAATAAAAATATGGAGTCACCTCAGGAAAGACATGTGGCAAAGCTTGAAATTAACAGGGGCGAACGTGGCAGATAAGGACAAAGATTTTATCCTAACGGCTTTGAAGTCTTTCCTGCAAACTGCATCCTGCTATCCAACTTGGATGACTAATTCCCCGCATTTATATTCAGGCATCTGACTGAGTTTAATCCCAGATACATGGTTAGAAGCCTGAAGCCTCTTTTTTTTTCTTTTTTCTTTTGGATTTTGGAAGACGAAACGGAGAGAAGAACAAACAAGAGACCGCCAAATATGGATTTTTCTTTTGGCGTTTTGCTGACATTTATATGTCTCTTTTCTAATTCGTGCTTTTATCTCCCTGAGGTCCTTCTCCCAAGCTGCAAACGCGGGACTCTGTGACTCTAACGTTTATTTTCCTTTCCAAATTATTACTTTTCATTTGAAAGGCGCAGGACTCTTTATTACATTGTGGTATTTGGTAGCCAAGCTACGTATTTTGGATGGTTTTTTTTTTTTGCATGCAGTTTCAGAGGCTTATTTTTCTTTTTAAAAAATGTTTATAAAAGTCTTCTGTGCTGAAACCTTGAGTCAAAAAGTCATCTGCTAATTTTTGTAGATAACTGGGAGGACCTTTTTTTTTTAACACCACCCCCTCCTCCTTATTTACATTGTATTAACTCATTTAAATGTCTCCAAAGTAGGCAAACCTTGCCTTAGGCTTTTCAATTAGAACTCAGATCCTGTTTGATGACTCTTATCCTTTGATTATTTACATGGGACCCTTCAGTCCTTGGCGATAAGGAAGATGTCAGTTGGGGGGGGGAGGATAAGGGCCGACATGAAAAAAGGAGGAAAAGCTCCTTTATTCTCTCTTGAGAGATCTTTTTTCACTTTTCAGACTTTATTTAAGATAGCTGTGATGCTTCCAGGAAAGGGAGAGAGAATACCACCTTGCTCAAGCTTAACAGGTTCACCACAAGGATATTATCCTGTCTGTAGTTTGCCTGTGGTTATTCCGAGACTGAAATCTATATTTTAATGACGTTATGGTGCTCAGCAGTTTGTGGAGACTAAAATATTTCACTTGCTGTGTTGTTTGAAGACGGTACAGATCTGAAATATTCATGAATATGCATTGAGCATTTAAAAGCTGGAGAAGCGGTACAGTTAGTTTCTCAAGCTTTATATATATATATTTGGAATACCTTGCTAGGCCCCTAACATGGGACAAATCTTATTTCCTGTTTCGGTCTAACCCAAGGCCATCCACAGGCAATAGTCACAGCAGTGACAGCTCATATTTGTGTAAATTGTTTGGATTGCTAACAAAGAATTAAAGGGAGACAGATAGGATCATTTCAAACTTATTTGTTCTCATCAGTCAGCCATACCCTTCTGAGATTTGAACCTGGGTCGATTGCACCTTAGGCAATTGTTCTAACCTTTAGGCCACTGGCTCTTTCTCGCTTTGTTAGCTGAGAAGCAAGGGAGATATGTTTTAAATGTTTGTTAAGTATTTAGATTACCTTACTGGGCCCCAAACACGGGACAAATCTTATTTTGTATATATATATATATATATACACACACACACACATATATACACACACACATACACACACATATACATACACACAAACATATATATATGTGTGTGTGTGTGTGTGTGTGTGTGTGTGTGTGTGTGTGTATGTGATGGCAAAAAAGAGTTGGAAGAACAATCATTCTTGAACTATATTTAGGCAAGAAAAGCCAAACACACAGGAGTATGTGGTACCCGGCTGAATAGTAGTAACTGTGAGAGGGATCTCGGAGTCCTAGTGGACAATCACTTAAATATGAGCCAGCCGTGTGCTGCTGCTGCCAAAAAAGTCAACACAGTGCTAGGCTGCATTAACAGGGGGATCGAATCAAGATCACTTGAAGTGTTAGTACCACATTACAATGCCTTGGTAAGGCCACACTTGGAATACGGCATCCAGTTTTGGTCACCACAATGTAAAAAAGATGTTGAGACTCTAGAAAGAGTGCAGAGAAGAGCAGCAAAGATGATCAGGGGGCTGGAGGCTAACACATACAAGGAACAGTTGCAGAAATTGGGAATGTCTAGCTTAATGAAGAGAAGGATTATGGCGACATGATAGAGGCGTTCCAATATCTCAGGGGGCTGTCCCAAAGAAGAGGGAGTCAAGCTATTCTCCAAAGCACCTGAAGGCAGGACAAGAAGAAACGGATGGAAACTAATCAAGGAGAGAAGCAACCTGGAACTAAGGAGAAACTTCCTGACAGTGAGAACAATTGATCAGTGGAACAACCTGCCTGCAGAAGCGGTGAATGCTCCAAAACTGGAAGTTTTTAAGAAAAGATTGGACAGCCATTTGTCTGAAATGGTATAGGGTTTCCTGCCTGAGCAGGGGGCTGGACTAGATGACCTCCAAGGTCCCTTCCAACTCTGTTATTTTGTTTCTCAAATCTCGCTTTTTTTCCTACTTTTTTTGATGCCATGGACCGGTTCTGTGGACAGCAGTTTTTCCACGGAGTGGGTGGGGGCGTGGTTTTGTGGTTCTGTATGTGCACGGATGGGGCTTCGCTTTCTTTTGTGGACTGGTTCCTGGCAGGCTCTAGACCAGTGTCGGTCCACGGACTGGGGGCTGGGCTTCTTCAGTTCTGACTGGACTTCCTTTATTTTCCTTGAAGATGTTTCGCTTCTCATCCAAGAAGCTTCTTCGGTTCTGACTGGACTTCCTTTGTTTTTCCTTGAAGATGTTTTGCTTCTCAGCCAAGAAGCTTCTCTGGTTCTGACTAGACTTTCTTTGTTTTTCTTTGAAGACATTTCACTTCTCAGCCAAGAAGCTTCTTCAGTTCTGACTGGACTTTCTTTGTTTTTCCTTGAAGACATTTCGCTTCTCATCCAAGAAGCTTCTTCAGTTCTGAACTGTTGGCCAAAGATTGGGAAGTTGGACCTGTGCTTCACCATTGTCATGTCAAACTTCAAATCCAAGGAAATTTATCGGTTCCTGGCACCTAACATGTTTAAAAACTGTTGTAATAGAGAAGATTGAATGAAGTCCATCACTTCATATGACATGCAGTTTAAGACATGCTATCTTAAGGTCCCATTTCCTTGCCTTTCTGCAACATGAATGAAAATGGTAAGCATCTTATAAGCTTAGGGTAAAAGGAAGGCTTTCTTTAAAATATTACAAAATAAAAGTATCACTGTGATCTTTTTAATGTCATTTGAGGGACCTTCAAGCCAGACACTCCTAAGTAAATATTTCAGCTGGAAAGGAATCATTTTATGTCTTCTTGAAGTCACATGAAGTCTGACCAAAAAATAAAATAAAAAAAAAGTTTTTTTGGAGGGCTTGGAAGCTAACTGTGTTGGATCAGAAGAAATGCTAGGCTATTTTAACTTTTTAAGAAGGAAAAAAAAAACCACCCAGAATTTTAATTGTGCTATTTTAGAGAACTTTGAAGTCTCAAGAGCTTCAAAATTATTCCCGCTGTTATTGTTATTGTATCATTTGTATACTTGGCATGTTATAATTTAATCAATGGATTTCTGTCACTGGAAGTTTATGATCTAAATGCTGATGGGTAGAAAAGAAAAATTAAAAATGAAGCAATATGTACCGTACAGCTTATCAGCCTTCAGCAGCTTTTGTCGCCGAGGAGCGTTCAGTGAGGGAGACAATTCTATAAAAACTATAGTAAAAATAAAAATAGGATATGACTTATAATATTCTATAAATTAATGTAATTTGTAATGTTATAAATAGAATATTATTAAACTTGCCCTCAGAGCTTGTAGGTGCTTCACCACTGCAGGTTTTTAAGAAGAATCTGGACAGCCCCTTGTCTAGGGTCTCCTGCTTGAGCATTGGGTTCGACTAGATGACCTCCAAGCCCCCTTCCGGCTCTATTCTGATTGGTTGGTTGATTGATTGAAATGGACTAGAGTCTCCTGCTTGAGCAGGGAGCTGGACTAGAAGACCTCCAAGGTCCCTCCCAGCTCTATTCTGATTGATATTAGGTGGCATAGTGAAAAGAAACAATGCTGAACTGAAAATACTATTATATAAACACCCAGATCACCACCATGTTTGAAGCAGAATACCCTCGGCTGCTTTAAGTTTTGTTAAAGGATGCTCTATTTGTTTTTCTGAATTACCTCTCATATTTTCAGAGACCTCGGCCTAATTGTTTGGTATCCCAGCACATAAGAGTCATGACTCATCAATGCTCCTACCGTTTTCCAAACGGTGGGTTGTGTAGCCAGGACCGGGATTGTATTTTGCGCAGACTAAAAGCTGGGTTTTCAACTCTGGATGACCGAAAATATGAGGGTTGTTTGTTTTGCAAAAAGCAGAATTTTGGAGTGCAAGAACGAGGAGAGAGTCGACAAGATGGGAAGGCATCCCGTTAGACCTGATTGCCGAGAAAGGAATAACATTTTAACGCAATGGATTGTCACACAACCTGGCAGCAAAAGCCGCTGCCATTGAACATGCCTGAGGCAAGATTGAAAGCCAACCTTTCTGGAAATACAAGAATTACTGAGAGCGAATATTTCTACTACGGAGTTGAGGCGAACCTGCAATCACAGGGTATTGGAAGGAATTCTTGGGGTAGAGTGAAAAGAGGCATCAGCCTAGAATCCCTACGTAGCCACAACAGTACTAAATCCAATTTCCCTTGAATTCTGTTGACGCATATCTCACTCTAAGCAGGTGCTGAGCTTACGTGAGGAGATTCCTGTGCTTAGGCTTTTAAGCAATAAATCTGATTAACTGAACCTGTGGGCTGACACGACATTTGTGCCTGACACGACATTTTGTATGATCGTAAAGTGGCTGGCTGGGGAATTCTGGGAATTGAAGTCCACAAGTCTCAAAGTTGCCAAGTTTGGAGACTCTTGATTAAGACAATTTGAGCAAAATCTGCAATGAGAGGGCATTATGACCTTCTTACATGATAGTATCTAATGACTATGGCCCTCACAGTTTAAGGATTGATCTTATATTATAGTTAGGCCATTCTGTGTTTAGCTTGTTGGCAACTGTCAGATTGCATACCAATTTGTGGTTTAAAAATAAATTTTATTATTGTTTATTCTAGAATTCTAAACTGGATATTCATTGACTGTTTTTAAGTTGCTCTGGTCTTTGACTGTAATGAGCGTTGACTTGAGTTGAGTTGACTTGACTTGACTTGGGTTGACTTGATTTGAGTTGAGTTGACATGAGTTGACTTGACTTGACTTGAATGGGAGGGGATGAATAGAGAGTCACGTCCATTCCTGCCTTCCAAAAATGGTTGCTGGGTCATTCTTTGACTGTACTTCTGGGCAGCATAGATAAGTTCTTTTTGTTGTTGTTGTTGTCGTCCCAATAACAAGGAAATTTTAAAAAATGGCAAGAGAATTCCCAGTGTATACCACTTTGAATCTCTAGGCAGATGGATTAAAAAAAACCCTCATAAAGAAGTCCAGTCAAATAACTTGAATTTATCTAAAGGACTATTGTTCACATGGATGCTTTTTCCCCCCCAAGCAATAGTCAATTTCTGTAAGCAGAGAAATAAAACTGTGTACACGAAGAAGGTGTTCTCACGTGTACTCAGAAGAATTAGATTTGTAGCAGGAATAAAGAAATGCAATATTCTGGACTTAAAGGCACAATGGTGTCAAGTTTATAAATATCCTTGGGGTGCTACAAGGCAATAGAATGACATTTGCAACTGCTAAAATTAAAATTAATTTTGTTAATAAAATATTTTTCTTTTTTTTTATTTCTTATTTTGTAACTTTCCCAATAGGGGACTTTTGAAGCAACTTGGTAGAAAATGGTGCTTTCAACCTGTATAGATTTATCTTGCATTTTAAAATCCAATAGACGTCTTTTGGGACTAGGACCAGTATGCATTAAGAAAGAAAAGAAAAAGAAAAAAAATCAGGGTAGCAGTGATAGTTTGAAGAGTTAATTGCTAAACCACCTAAAGTGTACAAAGAATGTCATTTTATGCAGCCTAATCCATCATATTTCAGAGAGTTGGGTGATGGATTAATAAACACTGTAAATCTTACATGCAGACAAAATATTTATAATAAATGGACTGCAGGCTAAACAGCCCTTGCCTTAAATTAATATAAGCCGTATCCAGGATGGGAGAGGCAGAAGGGCTACAGGATCACAGTAGCATGGATCTTACTGTCCAGGAAATCAGAGTAATTTCCTGACTTGAAAATGTCTAACCTGTATTGTGGGCTCTTCTCTTTGATTACAATTCCCATCTCACAAGCCAGAGAAGTGTGTCTCTTCGAAGTGGCTCTGTGGTCTCAGAAAGCGCCAATTTCTTCTGTTTCTCCTTGTTCCTCTTTTCTCCCTAAAAGGAAACTAGTTAGAAGGAAAGTCCATGAAACGTATGGAGAACAATCGTTGTGTATGTGTAACAAGTGGGAGAAAGAAAGAAAGAAAGAAAGAAAGAAAGAAAGAAAGAAAGAAAGAAAGAGAAAGAAAGAAAGAAAGAAAGAAAGAGAAAGAAAGAAAGAAAGAGAAAGAAAGAAAGAAAGAAAAAGAAAGAAAGAAAAAGAAAGAAAGAGAAAGAAAGAAAGAAAGAAAGAAAGAGAAAGAAAGAAAGAAAGAAAGAAAGAAAGAAAGAAAAAGAAAGAAAGAAAGAAAAAGAAAGAAGGAAGGAAAAGAAAGGGAGGGAAGGAAAAGAGAGGGAAGGAAGGAAGGAAGGAAAGAAAGGGAGGGAGGGAAGGAAGGAAGAAAGGCTTTCATCTTCTACAATAATCCGCCATGAATGTTCTCACTTTATTCATGGTGAAATCACAGAAACCTTCTGTTAGCATTCCACATGCACGACCTAGTTAGACAACTCCTCATTCTTTGCCAAACAGAGCGTGTGTCTTCCCTGAAAAATCTGGCTTGATTTCCCCCCCCCTCAAATTTCCAAAGAAGTGCAAGGAGAGAGTAGTCCAGGAGAAGAAAGGGGTTTTCCTGCTTTGTTGGTAGAACCCCAGCCATCTCTTCCTTTCCCGGGCGAGCCCAAAGCAGAAAAGACCACCCCTCAAATTCGGGGGCAGCCTGGTATCCCAGGAGGCTACATCCTCCTAGCACGTCAGAGCAGCAAGATCTCCATAATCCCGTCTTACGGGCATCGGGGCAAGACATTTTGGTGCACCAAAGACTCAGCAAATCCTCTGGGGCTGAATGAATCTGAGTGACACAGAATCGGCAATAAAAGAAAGACAGGGTCAAAAATGCTCAAGAGTGCACGATGCAAGGATGAAGAACCAAATTTAGATTCCAGGGGCTGAAAAGCAAGAGCAGAGGAGGTTGAGGTTGACAGATCCGGAGAAGGGAGAAGGCAGGATGGCAGCTGACTACATTCCAGCATCCTGGTCAAAGGGTTTGTTTTTTTTTTAAATCACAAAAGCTTCTCGGCCCTCAGCCATGCCTCGTTGGTGCTGGCTGAACCTGGGTGCAGAGTCAACTTATTCTGAGACTCAGTTTGGCTTATTTTCAATCATCTAAAATAGGATAGGGTAGGGTAGGGTAGGGTAGGGTAGGGTAGAGTAGAATAGAATAGAATAGAATAGAATAGAATAGAATAGAATAGAATAGAATAGAATAGAATAGAATAGAATAGAATAGAATAGAATAGAATAGAATAGAATAGAATAATTGGAGTGGAGTAGAGTAGAGTAGAGTAAAGTGTAGAATAGCATAGCATAGCATAGAAAGAATAGAGTAGAGTTAGAATAGAGTGGAGTAAAGTATAGAGTTAGAGTTAGAGTAGAATAGAATAGAATAGGCACTTCTAGCTACAGCTTGTCATCCTGATTTGTCACTTTCTCCATGGAAGGTCATTTTGCACTCCGTTGCAGAACTGTCTGCTTCTCTATTTGGTTAACGTGGTGAGGTCAATGCCATTGAAACAAAAAATGAACAGTAAAGGGATTAATTCAGGAATTCAGAATTAAGCACTCCAGAACTATGTATTTGAACAGAATATACAAAAGCTGTCCCTCTATTTTTGCAGATGTCCAAAAGCTAGCTTTTTTTTGCATCTATTTCAACTGTCTAGCAGCCTCAAATGTTATATTTGGGACATCTGTCTGCAAAAACCGATATATGATATTTGCAAAGAGAATGCACGTTTCTATTGGACATCCGTGTGTTTAGTGTCTGCCATAGACTTACTTACACATAATATTCTTCATTCAAAGACATAGCGGTATCATTCAGATCAGGATGGTTATTGCGGGTCCCACTTCAGCAGTTAAGCCTCTGCTCTGCTGATGGATCCAACAGAAATATTTGCAAATCTGCTGCTTGTTGTAAGAATATTTGCAGATATACACACTTGCAGGAATGGAAAATGACAACCTGGCTTCCCTAAGCAAAGTCATTGGGAAAGCCAGATTCAGTTAACAACTGCAGTGATTCACTTAACCACTGTGAATAGAGTAGAGTAGAGTAGAGGAATGTAGAGTAGAGTAGAGTAGAGTAGAGTAGAGTAGAGTAGAGTAGTGAGGAATGGAATGGAATGGAATAGAGTAGAGTAGAGTCGAATAGAATAGAAAATAGAAAATAGAGTAGGGTAGGATAGGATAGGGTAGAATAGAATGGAACGGAAGAGAACAGAATAGAAAATAGAAAATAGAGTAGGATAGGGTAGGGTAGAATGGAATAGAATAGAAATAGAATAGAATAGAATAGAATAGAATAGAATAGAATAGAATAGAATAGAATAGAATAGAGTAGAGTAGAGTAGAGTAGAGTAGAGTAGGGTAGGGTAGGGTGGGGTAGGGTAGGGTAGGATAGTGTGGAGTAGAATAGAATAGAAAATAGAAAATAGAGTAGGGTAGGGTAGGGTAGGGTAGAATAGAACAGAACGGAACAGAACAGAATAGAAAATAGAGTAGGATAGGGTAGGGTAGAATTGAATAGAATAGAATAGAACGGAACGGAACGGAATGGAATAGGGAAGGGAAGGGAAGGGAAGGGAAGAAGAGGAGAGGAGAGGAGAGAGTAGGATAGGGTAGGGTAGAACAGAACAGAATAGACACACAAGGAATTTGTTTCCGATGCAGTAGCTCTCAGTGCACATGCAAGCAACACAATCATCCTTATTGTCACCCCAATAATAGCGGGGAGAAAAGAAGATAATTAGAAGGATAAATGCTAATATTACGGCTGTACAACCTGGCTGAGGAAGATTTTGGACCTAAGACAATGCCGTGAGGATTCGGTGTTCAGCAGAGTGAAGGCACGAGGGGGGAAAAAACGTCTCTGTGTCTCATTTTGGGCTGCAGTGACCCGCAACGGCGTCCCTCGGGCAGGTGGTGTTGAAATGCCTTTGATGCAGCTACACCCACAACGAGTCCTGTCGGTCTAGTCGAGGCAAATATCTAGTGACGGATTTGCCAAACTTTGAAGCTGGCCTGTGGACGCCCAGCTGGGCTTTACGCTTTCTCCTTTTTCTCTCGTGTGGGGGGAAAAAAACCCACAAAAAACTGTCCATATTCTGGATGGGCAGATGGGCATCTTGGACTCACCAACCAGCTTGAGTAACAGACTTGTTTGCTCGGCGTAACTCTGCGTAACGCTTCTGGCGTCGTTTCCCTCTCGCAGAACAAACCATAAATAATGCACTGGCATAAAAATCTCCAGAGTTTTTAAAAACTGTAAAATACAAAGAGCTCTATTAACAGCCACTATGACACTATTATTATTATTTTTTAAAGGAGTTGTAAAAATAAATAAATAGTAAGACCAAAAACAAATATGCAGCCTCCTGTACCATCATGTTATTTTACCAATAAATTTTACAAATAAATAAATAGGCTAGGGACCAACTTATTAACATGGAAAGCGTTTTGTTTCATTTTTTTAATTTATTTTAAAAAAGATCTTCTGGCTGGCTCAGGAATTCTGGGAGTAGGGGGATGGAGTAGAAGACCTCCAAGGTCCCTTCCAGCTTCTATTCTATTCTGTTCTGTTCTGTTCTGTTCTGTTCTGTTCCGTTCCGTTCCGTTCCATTCCATTCCATTCCATTCCATTCCATTCCATTCCATTCCATTCCATTCCATTCCATTCCATTCCATTCCATTCTATTCTATTCTATTCTATTCTATTCTATTCTATTCTATTCTATTCTATTCTATTCTATTCTATTCTATTCTATTCTATTCTATTCTATTCTATTCTATTCCATTCTATTCTATTCTTTAAAAAACCTCCAGCGATGGAGCACCCACAACTTCTGGAGGCCAGCTGTTCCACTGGCTGATTGTCCTCACTGACAGGAAGTTTCTCCTTAGTTCCAGGTTGCTTCTCTCCTTGATGAGTTACTTGCCTGGCCTTCCGGTGCTTTGGAAAATACGTTGACCCCCTCTTTCTTGTCACAGCCCCTCCAATACTGGACTGCTGCTACCATGTCCCCCCCCTGCTCCTTTTTTCCTCTTTCCCCCATTGCTGATATTCATCCCAGACTGTTCCTTGGGTTTCTCTGTGGGGAATTGGCCATTCCAATATTTATTGTTGGCATGTTTACATTTGGGAGAGGCCTGATTCAGCAAACCCAGCGCATAACGATCCCCGTTTCGTGGGGATACTGTAAGTGGGGAAAGCCGAGCTCACATGAATATGTAATGCGCTTCTCCAGTTTCATAGCCTCATAATATATTATACTGGTGAGCTTCACAGGCATTTATTTCGAAGCAACTGCAGGCTCTGATTTAGAACTGCCGATAACAATAAAGCCAATTGCAATGCAGAATCCTCTCCGCTGACCAAACAAATCTCTCTTAAAAACGCACCTGCCATATTTCTTGAGCACATGTTAATTAAGTGCGGGTTTTAATTAATACATAATCAGCACGTTGAGATCGAGATTCAATTAAACCTGAAGAACATCAAGTGAGCACAATGCAGGAGCGGTTGTTTGGGATTCTCGTCGAATTCCCGTTGAGAGCCGGTGCGGAGAGACCATGTTCAGGATCCCAGGCTGATCTTGGGAAATGCCAACGTTTGTTTCTGAGCAGCTATTCTGCGCCTCCAGCTCGAAAACAAATTTTAATCAATGTGAGCTGGGTAGAGCTTTTCAAGATCCTACCGAGCCCGTTATTCCAACTTGGCTTTATTGATGTGGCAAACATTTTGATTTGTTTCTGTTACACCCTACCCAGATTTTAGCATCGCCCACCCTTCCTTACGCCTCCACGCACTAATGAACATGTTAGATCCTTCGATCGCGCGGAAACGGGCCTCGGTGCAGTATTTACAGCTCTGCTTTATTCTCCAGTTTATATATCAAAGTGTCAATGCTTTTCCCAGCCAAGGAGCAGAACACCTGCAGCGAAAGAGACGGGGAGATGAGGTTACAACGTCCCGGCTAGTAAATCAAGATACTACTCTGGAGGCATAAGACACTGACAACAAGGCCTAGACAGGAGGCCGTTTCACCTGGCAGCATAATGCGAGATAAATGGCTGGGGGAAAGCTTTCAGTATTCCGTACGTTAAAGACCTCTTTGGTTAGTAATTGTCCCAACAGTTATAAGGCAAGAAGGATGAGTTTTGATGCAGGCAGACCTGACTGATTAACTATGATATTGCATCAGGAAAATCTATATCTATCTATCTATCTATCTATCATCTATCTATCTATCTATCTATCTATCTATCTATCTATCTATCTATCTATCTATCTATCTAATCTTTTATCATCTATTTTCTATTATCTATCTATCTCATCTTTTATCTTCTATCATCTTATCATCTATCTATCTATCTATCTATCTATCTGTCTGTCCGTCCATCCATCCGTCCGTCCATCCATCCATCCATCCATCCATCCATCCATCCATCCATCCATCCATCCATCCATCCATCCATCCATCCATCTATCTATCTATCTATCTATCTATCTATCTATCTATCTATCTATCTATCTATCTATCTATCTATCTATCTATCTATCTCATTTATCTCTCTCTCTAGTCTATCATCTCTCTCTAGTCTGTCTATCTATCTATCTATCTATCTATCTATCTATCTATCTATCATCTCTCTCTCTAACTTATCTATCTATCTATCCATCTATCATCTCTCTCTCTCTCTCTCTCCCCCCCCCTCTCTCCAGTCTATCCATCTCTGTCTGTCTATCTATCTTTGCAAAACTCTACTCTAGATTCATTCCATTGGACAGTGGTGTTCCTTTCTACTTTGGCTTTGCACTTCCTGCAAATATATAATGCAGGTAGTCCTCAACTTATAATGGTATACTTAGTGACCATTTGAAGTTACAATGGCACTGGGAAAAAGTGACTTGGGACCTGTTTTTCATTCTTATGACCATTGCAGCATAATACAGCATAATGCGAGATGAATGGCTGGGGGAATGCTTTCACTATTTGGTACGTTAAAGACAAGAAGAATCAATATTGATGCAGAATAGGAATAGGAATAGGAATGGAACAGAACAGAACAGAACAGAACAGAACAGAACAGAATAGAATAGAATAGAATAGAATAGAATAGAATAGAATAGAATAGAATAGAATAGAATAAATGGCTGTTTATAGAGCAACCTAAGAGGTCAGGATATGGTAAGTTTACTTTCATTGTATTTTGCCCTTGACGTGGTCACTGCTTTCTTTTAAAATTGGACTCATAAAGAACAGAAAGTCTTCAACCACCTGATTTTCATTTCTAAAGCCAGTTAATTCTCTTTTTTTTGTAACTTTCCTACTTTCAGAGCAAACAAACCACCCTTTGTTTTATTTAACCACTGTTGCAAGTTATACAGGCCTTCAAAAGCAGGCTATTGTGAGCGAGTGCATTGTTTTTCACTCCCTACACCTCTCTCTGCCACCACAACAGCACAACGCACATGCTCCAGGTTGTCAAAATTCCTGTCCCCCTTCAGAAAGAGGAGGCATTCACCTTCACTCCCCCCAGCGAAAGAAAGGGATACTTTGGTGCAAAAATCTTTTAAAATATCCCTCCCTGAGGCATAGAATCAAAATCACGTGAAGTCTTAGTACCGCTTTATAAAGGCTTAGTAAGGCCACCCCTGGAATATAGGGCATCCAGTTTTGGTCACCACAGTACAAAAAAGATGTTGAGACTTTGGGGAAAAGTGCAAAGAAGAGCAGCTAAGATGACTAAAACATACCAAGAACGGCTGCAGGAACTGGGTATGGTCAGTCTAGAGAAAAGAAGGACAAGGGTGGACAAGATAGCAGTATTCTATTTTGGGGGAGGGGCTGCCACAAAGAGAAGCGGGTCAAATTATTCTCCAAAGCACCTGAAGGCAGGTGAAGAAACAATGGTTGGAAGCTTATCAAGGAGAGAAGCAACCTGGAATTAAGGAGAAACTTCCTAACAGGGAGGACAATCAACCAGTGGAACAAAACCAGTGGAACAGAAGTTGCCTCCAGAAGTTGTGGGTGCTTCATCACTGGAGGCTTTTAAGAAGAGATTGGATAGTCAGTTGTCTGATGTGATATAGGATCTCCTGCCTGAGCAGGGGGTTGGACTAGAAGACCTCCAAGGTCCCTTCCAGCTCTATTCTGATTGAATCCAGTCATTATCCCAACGTCCACAACATGGATATTGTACGTATCTTCAAAAGGAATGGGAACACTCTCTCTTTGCTGAAAAAGCTTTTGTCTGAGGGAGACGATTTTTATTTTGCATGGAAGAACACATGGCTTTATAATTTACGTGTGTGATTACATACCTTTCAGTCACGGATGATGCTTTTTTTTTTCTTTTTCTTTTCACTCGGCCCTGTCTGATAATAACATTCCTGGGATTTTACCTGGAGAAGCAAACCAGTAAAGTGGAAATTTCTGCAAGCAAGGAAAAAGCAGCCAGATTGGGGCAACAACTTTTGAAAACTTTCCTATCTTTTTTCATTCTCTTCCCTCCCCTCCCCCTTTCTTTAAATATATATATATATATATATATATATATATATATATATATATATATATATATATATATATATATATATATATATATATATATATATATGTATATTCTGAATACCTTGACAATCACCTGGTATTAAATTCCTGATTCTTGACTTCAAAGACATCCAATTGTTCTACTCTTTTTTTTAACAGAAAACATGGAATTTTTTGGGTAGACGTTCTCTGATTACAACAGTAGAGCTCTTTGTGTGATTATGAAGATCTGTAAACCTCACTCAAAGCGGTTTTCTCTGCCTGATTAACACATATATTTGTAAATATGTGTTGGGTTCTAAAAAGTGCATTTTTTTAACAGCCTGTTTGCTCAAGAGAGTCCAAATTCCCCTATGGCCTCTTTTATATATGTTCAAGATCGCTTGCAATAGGGCCTCTGTGTCCAGCAAGCCCATGAAAATGTACTGGTAGAGAATTTTTAGAGCATGGAATCATGGAAGGGACCTCAGAGGTCCTCTAGTCCAGCCCCCTTCACAAGACAGGAGCCTTATATCAGCCCAGTCAAACAATTGTCCAGTGTCTTCTGGAAAAACTTCAGTGTTGGAGCATCTGCAATTTCTGGTGGCAAGCTGTTCCACTGATTAATTCTTCTCACTGTTAGGAAATTTCTCCTTCTAGATTGGATCTGTCTTGAAGGCTAAAAAATATGTTGAGACTTTTGAAAAAGTGCAGAGAAGAGCAACGAAGAGGATCAAAGGCCCGGAGGCTAAAACATATGAAGAACGGTTGCAGGAATTGGGTATGTCTAATCTAGTGAAAAGAAGAATTAAGGATGACATGATAGTCTTCTGATATTTGAGGGGCTGGCACAAAGTAGAGGGGGCATTTTACAACAGCCAGAAGTTATGAGGCTGTTGTAACTCTTAACCAGTCATAAAATGACTCATAATAAGTCAAGGACCACCTGGAAACCTATAGTAGATTGTTCCCTATTTTTGTAATATCTCTCTTCTTTTTCTTCTTTTTTTAAAACCGGAAATCTCTTTGCAAGTTGTACCTTCATTCTTCACACCTGTGTGCACTTATGAGCCCCTCCCCCCTCCCAAAGTCTTCTCCTAATTTTATGAAACGGATGCCTACCCTTTTTTCGCTCACCCTCCCCGTTTGATTAACCCAAATTAATTTTTCCACTTTTGTGCCAGAGGCAGTTAACGAGTCTTTTGCTTGTAAGGGATTTGGGCTGATTGTAGAGAAAATTATGATTGCCTTCATTGCTAAATGGGTAAAATATAGGGAGAAACTACGGAGCAAATGTACCGCCATTTATTGTACAATGAAACCTGCGCAGAATAATAACCCCAGAATTATGCAGATTGCAAGGTAGAATGATTGTGGATCAAGAGGAAATAGAATTGTGTCAGAATCGAAAACGAGAGCAACCCCCTATTCATCCCCTTGCTGATTTCTTTTCATTCTTTCATAATTCCTTGATTCCATGTCTTTACTAATTGGTTGTAAATTTTGTTATATTTTTTGTGCGAGTATAGGAGCATAATAAAAAAAATAGCTATCCATCCATCCATCCATCCATCCATTCATCCATCCATGCCACACCTGGGGAAATCAGGCATTTCTAGCAGTTCAAAGGAGCGTAAAGATTTATTGAAAGCTTAGGCTCTCTGCAAGAATCTGGACAACTAATGGTCAAGGGAAATGAGCGGGAGATAAAAAAGGGTCAAAGTTGGCTGGACTTAGATCTCTCTTGACTTATGATGCATTTGACCCCTTCTTGGGCTCAGCCTGGTCATCTCTTACAGAGATGAATGGATGGATGGAAGGATTTTAGAAGATAGATAAATAGATAGAGATAGATAGATAGATAGATAGATAGATAGATAGATATAGAAAGAGATAAAAAGAGATAGATATATAGACAATAGATAGATGAGAGATGGATAGATAGACAGACAGACAGACAAACAGAGATAGAGATAAATAGACGGATAGATGGATGGATGGATGTATGGATAGATAGATAGATAGATAGATAGATAGATAGATAGATAGATAGATAGATAGATACATAGATAGATAGATAGACAGACAGATAGACAGACAGACAGATGGAGATCGATAGATGGATGATGGATGGATGGATGAATGGATAGATGGATAGATAGATAGATAGATAGATAGATAGATAGATAGATAGATAGATAGATAGATTCCCCGGCACTTGACATCTATCTATCTATCTATCTATCTATCTATCTATCTATCTATCTATCTATCTATCTATCTATCCTTTTCCCTTCCCTTTTCCATCCCCTATCTTTCCTATATTATTATTGTTGTTATTGTTGTGGTTGCTATAATAATAATAGTAGTAGTAGTAGTAGTAATGAGAGGCATTCAAGGTAGTTTGGGCTTAGATTTCTTGTGGGCCCACAGGGATTTGTGACTGATGATGTGTTTGACCCCCTCCTCCTTTGGGCTCATCTCCTACAATCCATCCATCCATCCTAATTGTATACACCCACTTAAAAAGAAAGAGAAGTTTAAAATTGAGATGAATGTCGATGACATAAACCAAGATGGCAGAGCAAACCAAAATCGAAGGCTAGGCAGCCTGTCTGTCTGTCTAAAAAGTAAAATGCCTTACGCCAAGTCAGGCTGCTGGTATTTCAGCTTGACTGATAGTTGTCAGGAGGGCTTGGAGAGATGGTATTTTTGGTATTTTTATTTTAAACTGAAATATTTAATGTCATTTACTGTTCTGAGAAATATCCAACAGATTTGGATAGCTGGGTTTCCCTGAACTGAACAGTTGGATGAAATTAAGACTGTTAAAATGAATTAGCCATTTTGCTATGGCTTTTTTTTTTGCCAAATGTATCTTCTCTGCAACCCTGAAAAGTATTTTGGGAAATCTAATGCACTGTTTTCAGAGATTTGTGTGACAAAAGTTCTTCTTCTCAATGTCCAGGTAGGAAGTTTGCAAAGTAGGTTTAGCTTTTGTGATTTAAGTTTACACCACAAACCCATGTCTTCTTTCTAGGAAATTAAAACATTACAAGTTTTGCTTCTTGCTGATGTGTCATTTTGACAGGCTGATAAAAAAAATAATTGCTACAGTCCAAAACCTTGGAAAAATATAAAATACCCCCCACATGTTCTATTCTCTTCTGTTCTGTTCTGTTCTGTTCTGTTCCGTTCCGTTCCTTATTTTCTATTCTGTTCTGTTCTGTTCTGTTCTGTTCTGTTCCATTCCGTTCCATTCCATTCCTTATTTTCTGTTCTGTTCTGTTCTGTTCCGTTCTATTCCATTCCATTCCTTATATTCTGTTCTGTTCTGTTCCGTTCCGTTCCGTTCCATTCCATTTCATTCCATGCTGTGTTCTACTCTACTCTACTCTACATTTTTAAACATGTGTGATAAAGATGACCCATGTGACTTTCACCTAACCCTAACATGCATCTACTCTGATCAAATTGAGGCGTGCAATGTAAGCCAAGCTTTTTTTTTATCTGAAGCTCATTTTAAGACCTTCGGCATAGTATGGTCTTTACAATAATCCTCCAGTGGTTTATCAGAAGAGGACATTCAAGCTCCTTATTGCACAGATAGTTTAAGTAATTGATATTAATTTTATTTCTGGTAAAAAGGCAGTGTGGGCTTAAGAAGCATGTTATTTCCTTCATAACCCTTAACTACTTTAGAACTTTAGAAGCATCCGCAGTGAATAACAAATCCTTGAACTGAATCCAGTGTGAAGAAGCAGCTGGGGTTAAATCACTCTCTTCATTCTGCAGAAAGTTTTAAATGGGCTCTCTTAGAATTGAGTTAATCCAAAATAAGGACATTATCAGAGCTGCTCTTTACTCAAGAAATGGGCTACTTGCTCTCGTTAAATTCTGATTATCACCTAACACAAGCTTTACCGAGAAAGAGTATCTCATTATATTTGATGACCCAATCAGTAAGTTCAGGTATTGGAGACGATCCATTGATCCCCTACTACACAAACAAGAATCAGCGCCGGCCAAGTTTTTAAATTTAAGCGAGTGTATTGACAACTCTTAAGCTGAGTCCTGAATTCCCAAGTTCCTGATTTGGGGTCAAGGAGTAAAGCCAAAATAATCGTGCTGGAGTAAAGAGCAAAACCCATCCCTTGCCAAGGTTATTTGAAGAGTGAAATTCTCTTCAAATGAGAACTCGAAGAGAATTCTCTCTTGAGATTTTCAAGCAGATGCTTTGCCAGAGAAATTGAACAACGTGTAAATTTGTTTGTAATAATGTGATAGCATACGTGTAGACATGTCTTGCAGAATTTGTGTTCCTATGGAGGTCAAATTCCTTCTAATACCATTTATCTTACTCCACCTATTTGCATTCTAGAGACCGTGTCTCTGGGTGTACTTTCATCTGCTTCAAATTTACCCAAAGAGAACATTTCCGAGGAAATCTTATACCACCATGAATAAAGGAGTAGAACACAAATCAGCAAGTGATAGAGAGAATAATCAGACAGCATATCAAATTTATATATTAATGGCGTAAGGTTGGGAACTAAAATCTATAAAGCATAATGCTATCGTCTCAGTGCAGTATAAATGATTTTTTTTTTTACAGCCAAAAGTTAGCATATTTAAAAGAGCCAGAAAGAACACACTGCTCAGACAGTGTATATAAAAGAAGGCAATAAAATGTCCTCACACCCTGCTTGCTTCTGTTGGGAGATCAGAAAATCTCAGAAAATCCCTGCTGTACTTTTTCTCTAATTCCATTCACGTTTTCAGAATGTATAATTATATAGGCAAGAGTTTCTAAAGCTGTATTTTGAAAACATGGGTCTCCTTTGTGTCACAGTCACAGAGTTAACACACAGGATGGGCGTTAAATTGTTCTCAAAAACACCTGAGGGCAGGACAAGAGTAGAATAGGATAGGATATAGAATAGAAGAATAGAATAGAATAGAATAGAATAGAATAGAATAGAATAGAATAGAATAGAATAGAATAGAATAGAATAGAATAGAATAGAATAGAATAGAATAGAATAGAAATGGAGTAGAATAGAAATGGAGTGGAATAGAGTGGAAATGGAGTGGAGTAGAGTAGAGTAGAATAGAGTAGAACAGAACACAGAACAGAACAGAATAGAATAGATAAAGAATGGAAATGGAGTGGAGTAGAGTAGAGTAGAGTGGAGTAGAGTAGTTTAGAATAGAGTAGAACAGAACAGAGAACAGAACAGAACAGAATAGAATAGATAAAGAATGGAAATGGAGTGGAGTAGAGTGGAGTGGAGTAGAGTAGAATAGAGTAGAACAGAACACAGAACAGAACAGAACAGAATAGATAAAGAATGGAAATGGAGTGGAGTAGAGTGGAGTGGAGTAGAGTAGAATAGAGTAGAACAGAACACAGAACAGAACAGAACAGAATAGATAAAGAATGGAAATGGAGTGGAGAAGAGTAGAGTAGAGTAGAACAGAACACAGAACAGAACAGAACAGAACAGAATAGATAAAGAATGGAAATGGAGTGGAGTAGAGTGGAGTAGAGTAGATTAGAATAGAGTAGAACAGAACAGAGAACAGAACAGACTAGAATAGAATAGAATAGAATATTCTCCATTGGCCCAAGTGTGATTGGACACACAAGGAATTTGTCTCCACTGCAGAAGTTCTCAGTGTACATACAAGCAACAAAGTGATAAATCATAAGATACAACCAATAAAGTAATAGTCATAAGATGCCAACAGGAGAAGGCAGTAGGAAAGATGAGAAGGATAGTAGTAATACCCGGACACGGCTAAATTTCCTTAGGCATACGATTCCTTTTCTTCCTTTGGTTTTGCAGAAGCAGTAACATTCAGCACTTTTTTTACAAGCGAAAAATGCAAAGAAGACAATGCTTGAGGGGTAGAGAAAGCTGGGATGAGATCTCCCAGCTACAAACCTAACCAAGATTAGGCTACACTTGAGTTACAAACGAGCAACAAACCCTTTTTACGCGCAGTTATTCCATAATGCTTGTTAATTTCAATTTGGCTTGGCTGGAGGATTCCAGATGTTCCCAAATGGTACTTAATTGATGTTATTACGTTTAGGATTAAAGCATGGCACACATTATTAGATAACTCTCAGAGGAACAATCCATACAAATAATGCCAACATAAACGAAGGCAAATATAAGGAGCTACAGAATATGGGTGGTTTTATATAAAAAGCTATCTTTAAAACGAAGACCGACCCTGGTTTTTTTTCCCCCACTTACAGCTTCGATGTACAAGGAGGTTCCAAATCTATAACACTTTCCCCCCCCCACACACAAAAAAGTGTGTCTGCCTTTCACACTGGTGAGCGGTCCTCGGTTGCCCTCCAAGCTTGGTTGTTTTCTTGCAGACATTTCGTTACCAAAAGATCACAGCACACCGAACATCACAGTGATCATGTCAGCTAGTTTGAGTTATGAAACGTCTGCAAGAAAGCAGCCAAGCTCAGAGAGCACCAAGGGCCCCTCAGAATAATAGAAGAGCAGAGTTGGAAGGGACCTTGGAGGTCTTCTAGTCCAAACCCCAACTCAAGCCGGAGACACTACACCATTTCTGACAAGTGGCTTTCCAGTCTCTTCTTGAAAACCTCCAGTGATGGAGCACCCACAACTTCTGGAGGCAAGACGTTCCACTGGTTGATTGTCCTCACTGTCAGGAAGTTTCTCCTTAATTCCAGGTTGCTTCTCTCCTTGATTAGTTTCCATCCTTTGCCTCTTGTCTTGCGTTCTGGTGCTTTGGAGAATAAGTTGACCCCCTCCTCTTCTTTGTGGCAGCCCCTCCAAGATTGGAATGCTGCTATCCTGTCCCCCCCCCCGGTCCTTCTTTTCTCTAGACTGGCCCTACCCAATTCCAGCAGCCGTTCTTCATATGAAACCCCTAATTTCAACCCGGATCTTGGGTTTGCCTTCTTCCAGAAGACATCTCCAAGGCTTCCCGGAAACACAAAGACTAACAGACATCCGCTTGAGAGGCACCCATCTAACTGTAGGCAAACAGTTAACAGTAACTTTCATCTCTTCCACTTATTTAAAGATAATCACGTTGACAAAAACACAAGGAAGAGATGGATGTGCAGCTTTAGTAGACAAGTTGCTCCTTATTGTTAATGTCACTAAATGATTAATATTATAAAAAAAATACAAAACAAGGCTTTCAAGTTTCAGATGAATGCAAAACAAAGCCTGCAATCCAAACCCGGGAAGCGAAGATCTTGCTAAGATAAGACAACTGATCTTAAAGTTATTCCTTTTTTATTTGACATTTTTTTTAAAGGCGCCATTTGCTTTTTATTCAACGGTGCAAGTATGCAGTTAACTTAAAGCTTCTCCAGTTCTCCAGTTTGCCCGCGTTTCTAATGGGGCCTCAAGAAACGCAGATTGTACAGAATAAAATATAAACAGAGTCCCTCTTTGAAAGATGATGGATAGTTTCTAAATTTGATAAATAAATAAAAGGAAAAATAAAAATAAAAATGCAGCTGCCTGTTATACAAACTTCCTTGTTTGAACATTTTTTTTACTTCATTATTTCCCCAAATATATAGTTTTTTTGTAACTTCCCTGAAATATGTGTGTGTGTGTGTGTGTGTGTGTGTGTGTGTGTGTGTATTCGGTGAAGCTAGTAAAACATCATACTGATCATACTGTATCTAAAGTCTGGAATTTCTGTTAACATAAGGTTTTTAATATATTATCTGCCCCTCGAGTTGTTAAATAGGGGTAGAATTTTAGAATACCTATAAAGCATTAACAGATCGTTCTGATTTGTGTTGCCTGAAATATTTTATTTATTTTCCATATTTAGAATCCCTCCATCTTTCTCACAGAAGGAGCCTGGGCAGTATAGAAATAAAATGTTAAAAATGTTCATTGCTTATTGACTTGAACTCAACAGTGGCTTTGAAACCTCAGATTGATACAAGGAGTTTTAATAGGCAGCACCAATTGAATATTATTTCTCATTGTTTAATCGATTTTATTCGGCTTGTAAGTCACTTGCTTTTGTTTTTCTAATTTATTTCCCCCCTGCAATACCTCTTGGCAATGGGTCTTGAATATCTCCTGAAATATAAAAAGTACTAAACTAAGAGCCATGCAAGAGATCACACAGCAACTTGTTTCCTGCTTCTGACACAAAAGCAGCAGGCTTTTCTGTACGCAACAATGAACAGGCTACTACATAAGTAGAGCTGGGACTTCTGTTTTGTGTTTTATTAATTGCACAAGGCTGCTTCTCTATCTTTCTTCTGTATTATTTGTTCTGCAGGAGTACATCTGATTTCATTTGCTTATTATGTCTGTATGCATGTTGTCCTCGTGTTGCAACATTTCATTTAGCGACCGTTCAAAGTTACAACGGCGCTGAAAAAAAATGACTCGTGACCATTTTTCACACTTAACGACCGTTGCAGCATCCCCAGGGACGCGGGATCCAAATT
This sequence comes from Vipera ursinii, assembly GCF_947247035.1. NCBI lineage: Eukaryota > Metazoa > Chordata > Lepidosauria > Squamata > Viperidae > Vipera > Vipera ursinii. The sequence continues at coordinate 1,578,553 of NC_139521.1, read as the reverse complement.
CAGAGGCTTGGCAACTGACTCATAGTTGTGACGGTCGCAGAAGTGTCCTGGGGTCACGTGATCCCCTTTTGCGACCTTCTCTTAAGCAACGTTAAGGAGGAAGCCAGCCGTTCTTAACAACCGTGTTACTAATTTAAGAACTGCAGCGATTCGCTTAACAACGGCGGTTGAAAAAGTCGTAAAACAGGACCAAACAGCCCTTTAACAACAGAAATTGGGGGCTCAGTTGAGGACTTGCCAGTATAAATATTCTGTACCTGTCTCACTTTCAAATTTACCTGGGCAAATCCACACCTGACCTGAGCTCAGAAAGCAGTAAAGATACAAACCCAGCCTCGCCAATTGTTTGAATCTTTAATGAGTGTCACACAAGAGAAATGTTGTGTTTTGCAAGCGCTGAAGACACCTTAAAGTTTATTTCAGGCGGAGAGAAAGTGTTAATTCCCGCCCACCCCCCACCCCGCTTCCTTTGCCTTCCCATTTATTTCGTACCCTCTTCATGCAGGTTATCTGCTCCAAACATCGTTTTGAAAAGATAGCCTTTGGCTTCCGTGTTTAAAGTGTTGTATTATTTTTCCCCCTTTATTTTAAATCACTTTTAAATGGGTTTGTGTTTTTTTTTTTTTTAGTCCGACCTGCTCGGCTCTTGCGCAGAAAATTGTACAGATTACCTGAAGTGAAAACTAGAGCGGGCAAATGTATTCCAGCTTGATAGCCTGTGACTTTAAAAAGACTTCATCTTTAAAAGTGTGGAATTGCACGCTCTCGACATAAATTGTTTATGTAAATACTCGATTCCCATAGTAAATCTTGAGTAAGAAAGTCCCCCCCCCGTTTCGGACCCGAACGAAAAGAGACGAGAGACTATTATGGGGGAGGATGTGTTTTTTTGGATTTGCGCTATTATATTTGCTTAAGTCAAAGGTTCCCAAAAGGTCCAATTTGTCTCGTTTCGAAGAGCGAGTGTGGTCTATAAGTGTGGGCTTCTTCTGGCTGTTGTTTTTAAATTTGCCACTTTCTTCTGAGTCCCTCTTAGTAGTAGCCGTTGAGTTCCAAATTAGTGGCGTTTCTCCCTAACCTCTTCTTCATTAAGTGTTATTGGAAGGTGAGATGGCCAAGCCATCTTGACAGATGCGAAATAAAGATTGATAAATTGTGACACCCAAGGGCTCCACTGGTGACCATAAAAGGCAGGAGTCTTCCAATAAATTGAGAAACGCTTAGATAATAGGCCAGGGATGTCCATGCTTTATTTTAAGGGATGCTTTTTTTTTTCTTTTGCTTTTTCAATTCGCACCAATGCTGCAAATTTTTCTGGACTTGTTTGGCTGTTGCCTTCACCCGCTCCGAAGGACTTAAATGGCTGCATTCAGTAAATGCTGCATTGCAAATCAGAGTCTGTTCCCCATCCATTGATGGACTGGACAACGCCAGAATAGATGGTTAAGGATCTCACTAGAGGGGACCAAACAGAGAATGCTGCCCTAACTAAATGGCGAAGCACCTGGGTGTAAGTAGCATCTAGAGTTGCCCTTTTCTAAATCCAGGAGAGAAGCAACCTGGGACTAAGGAGAAACTTCCTGACGCCGAGGACAATTAAGCGGTGGAACAGCTTTGCCTTCAGAAGTTGTGGGTGCTCCAACACTGGAGGGCTGGACTAGAAGACCTCCAAGGTCCCTTCCAGCTCTATTCGGATGGATTGAAATAAATCAGCCCCTCTTTCTTTTCAATGTATTTTGCTGGTTTTTGTGCATGTGGGCTGCACGTGCGTGCGCCTGCACACGTGTATGTATGAATGCCTGCAGGCACACAGAGATACGAAATAGTCCTCGGCTTACAACAGTTCATTCAGCGACCATTGAAAATAGGGACTCATGGCCTTTTTTCACACTTTCAGCATCCCCTAGGCTCACACGATCAAAACTGAGGTGCTTGGCAACAGGCAGGTACAGGGTCCCGGGGTGTCCCGTGATCCCCTTTGGCGACCTTTTGACGAGCAAAATCAGTGGGGGAAGCCAAATTCTCTTAACAACCTTGTTCCCAACTTAACAACTGCCCTGATTCACCTAGCGACTGTGGCAAGGGAGGTTGTAAAATGGAGCAAAACTCACTTAACGGCCGTCTTGCTTTCGCAGGAGAAATTTTGAGCACTGTTGTGGGGGTAAATTGAGGACTATCGTTTACAAGGTAGGTCTCCAGTGCTCAGGCAGAGTGAAACAAATCTCCTGAACTGTCCCGCTGCTTAAAATATTGAAAAAATATCTATACAAATCCTGCCACATTTCTGGAGCACTCTAACCTATATGGTTTAAGACCAGCTGGGCATATGCAGCTTCTAGGATCTTCCTAGAGTGATCCAAGTTATAGATACTGAGGGGAACGCTTCTTAGATCTGACCTATACCGTAATTGCAGAAAGTCTACTAATCTTTGCAGAGGAGATCCGTGCTTCTTTGGGCTACAGTGCAAAATAAATGTTTTTCCCAATTGTTGTTGTTAGTTGCAAAGTCATGTCCGACCCATCGCGACCCTATGGACAACGTTCCTCCAGGCCTTCCTGTCCTCTACCATCTTCTGGAGTCCGTTTAGGCTCACGCCTACTGCTTCAGTGACTCCATCCAGCCACCTCATTCTCTGTCGTCCCCTTCTTCTCTTGCCCTCAACCTCTCCCAGCATGAGGCTCTTCTCCAGTGAGTCCTTCCTTCTCATTAGGTGGCCAAAGTATTTGAGTTTTAGCTTCAGGATCTGGCCTTCTAAAGAGCAGTCAGGGTTGATCTCCTCTAGGACTGACCGGTTTGATCGCCTTGCAGTCCAAGGGACTCACAGGAGTCTTCTCCAGCACCAGAGTTCAAAGGCCTCAATTCTTTGGTGCTCAGCCTTTCTTATGGTCCAGCTTTCACAGCCATACATTGCAACTGGGAAAACCATAGCCTTGACTATAGGCACTTTTGTTGACAGGGTGATGTCTCTGCTTTTTAGGGTGCTGTCTAGATTTCCCATGGCTTTCCTCCCCAGGAGCAACCATCTTTTAATTTCTTGGCTACGGTCCCCATCTGCAGTGATCTTGGAGCCCAGGAAAATAAAATCTGTCACTACCTCCATTTCTTCCCCATTTCTTTTTTCCAATAAGGCTGACTAAACCCGTGTTTTAAGAAATATACCTGGTCATTTGTACTGGGGGGATGGCAAAATCTGGTGTCCCTGCTTTAAACTGAATCATTTGAGAACATTTAGATCAGGAATCCAGGCTGGGTCTCTGTCGCCCATCTAAACGCAGGACGAAGCTGGCCAACAGGATGAATTCTCTCATTCTCGAGATCTGACTTGGTTCAAACATTTTCCTTTGAAGATTAAGACATTTCAGGAAATCTTATGCTTCCCCCCAACCCCCCATCCATTTTCTCCCGACTCTCTCTGTGCTTCCCTCCTCGGCTTATGCACATACGTGCAGTCTATGAGTGCACCGCTTCTTTCTGTCTGGAATCCCTTGCCTTTCATTTGGCAAATTCAACTTCAATTAAAATTCATGCAGCTGCAGTCACCGTTGCGATTGCTGGTAGAAAATTACGGTCAGCCATGTGTTGTTGAATAGATGTTGCAACGCTGCACACCAATTTAAAGCAATGATTTGGCCTGATCCATAGGTGGGATTGCTCTTAGATAAAATGCTAGATAGTTAGATAAAGCCTTGGTAAGTCCACATTTGGAACACTGAATCCAGTTTAGGCCTCCACGATGTAAAAAAGATGTTGAGACTCTAGAAAGGGTGCAGAGAAGAGCAACAAAGAGGATCAGGGGACTGGAGGATAAAACATACAAGGAACGGTTGCTGGAATTGGGTATGTCTAGTTTAATGAAAAGAAGGTCTAGGGGTGACATGATAGCAGTCTTCCAATATTTGTTGGGCTGCCACAAAGAAGAGGGAGTCAAGCTATTCTCCAAAGCCCCTGAAGGCAGGACAAGAAGCAACGGATGGAAACTAGTCAAGGAGAGAAGCAACCTAGAACTAAGGAGAAACTTCCTGACAGTTAGAACAATTAATCAGTGGAACAACCTGCCTCCAGAAGCGGTGAATGCTCCATCACTGGATATTTTAAAGAAGAGAATGGACAGCCACTTGTCTGAAATGGTATAGGGCTTCCTGCCTGAGCAGGGGGTTGGACTAGAAGACCTCAAAAGGTCCCTTCCAACTCTGTTATTCTAGTCTAGTCTAGTCTAGTCTATATTCTATTCTATACTATCTCTTCTCGTATTGTATTGTATTGTATTGTATTGTATTGTATTGTATTGTATTGTATTGTATTGTATTGTATTGTATTCTATTCTATTCTATTCTATTCTATTCTATTCTATTCTATTCTATTCTATTCTATTCTATTCTATTCTATTCTATTCTATTCTATTCTAAAATCACTTGTGGGCCCCAATATTTCTGGCACCACGGACCAGTTTCGCGGCAGACAATGTTTCCACGGACCGGGAGAGGGGAAGGTTTTGTGCTCAACCAGATCCTGCGCGTGTGCAGAGGAAGCTTCATTCGCTTGCCCACCACTTGTGCTGCCCGGTTCCTAACAGGCCACAGACCGGTAGCAAGACCACGGCCCAGGGGTTGGGGACCCCTGCTCTAGGGACATTCCGGATTTTGTTCCCCAATTTGTAACGCATTGCCAGTAGAACTGATTCTTGTTTCAGCGGATGTAGCATTGCTATATTTTTATTGCTCATCCAGCCCGAGTATTGGGCCTCTGACTAACCTTTCCTGCTTCCTATTGATAGCCTACTTATTACTGAATAAATATATGGTGAACACATTCCAAGATCAAGTGGAATTGGGTCAGCAGACACATCTGCTGAATTTTCAAGCAGTCGTTTTCTGCCAGGGAACCTGTGTTCAAATAGTTCTACTAAAGAGAACTTGTGTTTTCCCTCACCCGGAATCTATCTTCCATTGCCCTCCAATATATATATATATATATATTCCTTTTTCATATCTCATCCACTGTGTTTGGGAACCCACTGATTCTCAGGAATCATGTGTTTTGCCATATGTTGACAACTGAAGTATACTGCGAAATGGTAGCGTGTTATCGAGCTCCATTGGTGAAGGACCCGCAACTTGTGAAGGCAAGCTGTTCCACTGGTTAATTGTCTTCTGAGAAGACGATTAGGAAGTTAGGACATTTCTCCTTAATTCAAGGTTGCTTCTCTCCTTGATTAGTTTCCATCCATTGTTTCTTGTCCTGCTTTCGGATGCTTTGGAGAACAGCTTGACTCCCTCTTCTTTGGAGCAGCCCCTCAAATACTGGAAAACTGCTATCATGTCTCCCACAACTTAATTTCGTTGTGAGTTACACAATGACAATAAAGATTATTGTATAGTATTGTATTGTATTGTACTGTACTGTATTGTATTGTATTGTACTGTACTGTACTGTATTCTATTCTATTCTATTCTATTCTATTCTATTCTATTCTATTCTATTCTATTCTATTCAACAATCTGTCTATTCTATTCTATTCTATTCTATTCTATTCTATTCTATTCTATTCTATTCTATTCTATTCAACAATCTGCCTATTCTATTCTATTCTATTCTATTCTATTCTATTCTATTCTATTCTATTCTATTCTATTCTATTCTATTCTATTCTATTCTATTCTATTCTATTCAACAATCTGCCTATTCTATTCTATTCTATTCTATTCTATTCTATTCTATTCTATTCTATTCTATTCTATTCTATTCTATTCTATTCTATTCTATTCTATTCTATTCTATTCTATTCAACAATCTGCCTATTCTATTCTATTCTATTCTATTCTATTCTATTCTATTCTATTCTATTCTATTCTATTCTATTCTATTCTATTCTATTCTATTCTATTCTATTCCAACTGTCTGATAAGCAAATTCAATGGGGAAGCCAGATTCATTTAACAATCATGTTACTAAGCTAACCACTGTGTGATTCACTGAACAACTGTGGCAAGAGAAGCCCTAAAGTGGGGCAAAACTCACTGAACAACTGTCTTGCTTAACAACAAGAATTTTGGGGCTGAAATGTGGTGCTAAGCCAAGGACCGCCTCTAGTTCCAGAGCTTAAAGTCATCCAGATAACAAATCCCGTAAGAGCTGTGAGCCAGCAAAATTGCATTCAAAGGTTTTTCCTGAGCTGGGAGGTGGGTCTTGTGTGTGCCAGGCATCTCCCCCCCCCCACCGTAGGAAAAATAATACACCTAAAGACAGAACATATTTGCTAAAGTGTGAATTTAATTCCCTGCCAGAGCAGCGGTCATGGGAATAAAGGGAACGGTGACTTTCCAAGGGTTGCAAGGAAGTGGAGTCCTAAGCACATCAGTTCTTGCTTGCTGCTGACGTCTTCATACTGTCATGAGTGAGTCCAGCAGGAGAGGTGGGCAAAGCTTACCAACCCTAATCCTGCATTTTCAGGGTTACTCATCAATGCCATTTATAGCAAGAATCTGCCGTCAGACTGCCAATGCATGCAGTCGCTTTGTAGCTTAACTCCTGCTAAGGAGATTTGGGAGTAGCACAGCTTTCCTAACCTGGAGCCTTCAAATATATTCCAAATGTGACATGGAAGATAGAATAATAGAGTTGGAAGGGACCTTGGAGGTCTTCTAGTCTAGTCCAACCCCCTGCTCAGGCAGGAAGCCCTAGACCACTTCAGACAAATGGTGGTCCAATTTCTTCTTAAAAACTTCCAGTGTTTTAACACCCACAACTTCTGGAAGCAAGCTGTTCCACTGGTTAATTGTTTTCACTGTCAGGAAGTTTCTCCTTTGTTCTAGGTTGCTTCTCTCTTTGATCAGTTTCCATCCATTGTTCCTGCCCTCTGATGCTTTGGAGAACAGCTTGACTCCCTCTTCTTTGGGGCAGCCCTCTGAGATATTGGAGCACTGCTATCATGTCCCCCCCTCACCCTTCTCTTCATTAAACTAGACATACCCAATTCCAGCAACCATTCTTCATATGTTTTAATCTCCAGTCCCCCCTAATCCTCTTTGTTGCTCTTCTCTGCACTCTTTCTAGAGTCTCAACATCTTTTTTACATCGTGACGACCAAAACTGGATGCAGCATTTCCAGTGCGGTCTTACCAAGGCTTTGTAAAGCGATATTAACACTTCACGTGATGTTGATACTACCGGTATCCCTCTGTTAATGCAGCTTAGGACTGTGTTGGCTTTTTTGGCAGCTGCTGCACACGGCTGGCTCTTATTTAAATGATTGTCCTAATGTGAGATGGATACAGCAAATGAAATTGCCTTAAGAAAAATTGCATTTGATTTTGGATTGCCTCCCTGGTTATGCAACAAACTTTTCAAGAGCTGCCAGGAAGTTGATGCCCATCTAAACCATGTCAAAATCTCAAAACTGAATTGTAGCATCTATTTGTGTATCTCTCTGTCTCTGTCTCTGTCCATCTGTCTGTCTGTCTGTGTCTGTCTGTCTGTCTGTCTATCTATCTACGGTATCTATCTATCTATCTATCTATCTATCTATCTATCTATCTATCTAATCTATCTATCTATCATCTATCTATCTTATGTCTGTCTATCTCTGTCCGTCCATCCGTCCATCTATCTATCTATCTATCTATCTATCTATCTATCTATCTATCTATCTATCTATCATCTATCAGACTATCATTGAATTCTCTGTCTCCCATCCTTCCAGGGACAATCCAGTTAGATTAATTGCCAGGGTCCTCACCTATAATCACTCTTACACATAATCTTATAAGGACATTTGTCCTCATAGCTGTTCACGTTGTTTTCACATTTGAAAATAAATACCTAAATGGGGCACTTTGGTTACAGGGAGGGCGAGAAATAAATAATCACAATTGAACGGCAGGGATGATAAAAGGTGGATGGACGAAGGGAGCCAAATTTAAAGCAGCGTGGGGGGATTTGCATATTTCAGTTCTGCTTTACGGCTTCTTTTAGCAGAGTGGGATTAATGATCTGCTAAATTATGAGCGTGGTTGGCCAACGTCCGGGATTTCTGCTCGCTTTCTCTCTGCAGGGCTAACTTGGGCCTGTCCCCCCCCCCCCACACACACACTTTTGAAGGCCTACAGAAAGTGGACTCCAGAGGAAAGAAGGGCGTGTAGCATGACGAGGGCCTTCTTGTCATTAGGAGATGCCGAATTCAGCCCCGCCTGTCTGGAAGGCAGCTCCGGGCACAGAAAGCTCCCAGCCTTGTCTTGACTAATGAGATGACTCTGAAGGTTAAGGAGACTTTAAAGCCGCACACGCTCCGGGGAACCAAAAAAAAAAAAACAACTAACCAAAGCTCTCTGAGGTTGCTGGTTGCTCCCAGCCTTGTCCTGACTAATGAGCCTTTTCATGAAATCACACGGCTACGGATCGGTCTCGGAACAGATCCCAACCTTTGTTGACGTTGGCTTCTTCTACCAAAGGACATCTTGATTTGGAAGACAAAGACGAAGCTGAGGAGGGGAGAATTCGGCTTCTGGCGCCCTTTGGCTAAAGGACCTGGCTTTCCCTGAGGCTGGCAGTCCTCCGCTTATGGCCAGGATGTCTGTTGCTAAGTGAGACAGCTGTTCAGTGAGTTTTGCCCCGCTGGTTTTCTTTTTCTTGCCGCCCTGATTAAGCACTGGTTGGGTTTGTCACCCATTTGTAAAGTGAAATCTGCCTTTCCACCCCCCACCCCCCACCCAGGATGCTGCGACCATCATAAATACGAGTCAGTTGCCAATGGTCAGGGGTCCCTTTTTTCCAGGGTCGTCGTAACTTCGAATGGTCAGTAAATGAACGGTTGTCAGTTGAGGACTGCCTGTATCTGGTTAGGCCCCTTGGCCCACTGGAGGACTCTTTGGGAGTAGGGGGGCTACCCTCCCCCCCCAAGGTGCACCGTTGCAGCCTTTAATATGCTGCTCCTTTATTTTTACCGACTGAAATGATAGAGGGTCCCTTGTCTGAGCAGGGGGTTGGACTAGAAGACCTCCGAGGTCCCTTCCAGTCTTTAGTATGCTATTTCTTTACCTACTGAATTCAGTGGGAGTTATACCCGCGCACAGCGTCTGAGGTGGAGTTACAAAAGAGCTCTCATTGTGTAGAATTATGTGGGAGATGTTCAACCCTCTGTTCAACTGCTCCCACTGAAGCCACGAGACCTCAAAGCTCCAAAACTTTATTGTGGCCACGCTACGTCCCGAATGCTCGGAGTTGGGGAAGAGCATCAGTCAGGCAAGGGGTCTTTATCCCCCTTCAGAATGTGGCATATCTTGGCGAAGATGTTGAGACTTGGGGGGGAAACGAGCAGAGAAGAGCAACTAGGAGGATTAAAGGCCTGGAGACAAAAAACATACGAAGAACGGTTGCAGGCTATTTTATTTTATTTTATTTTATTTTTATTTTATTAAATTTATATACCGCCCTATTCCCGGAGGACTCAGGGCGGTGTGCAGGGAAGATTAAAACAAACATACAAAAATTAAAATCAGATTAAAACAATTAATTAAATAAAGTCCCCGAAATTTAAAACTAAAGCCGAATAAAAATTAAAACCCCTCAGCCTGGGACAGACAGCTCAAAGAGCCAAGTTTTCAGGTCCCTGCGGAATGAGCGAAGGTCGGGGGCAGTCCTAAGTTCCATGGGGAGCTGGTTCCATAGGGCCGGCGCACCCACAGAGAACGCTCTTCCCTTGGGAATAACCCGCCGGCATTCCCTAACCGGCGGTATCCTGAGAAGGCCCTCCCTGAGGGAGCGCACGGGACGAAGGGAGCTTGATGCCGGCAGCAGGTGTTCCCTCAGATATTTTGAGCGAGTGCATTGTTTTTCACTCCCTACACCTCACTCTCCCGCCACAACAGCACGACACACAAGCTCCAGGTTGTCAAAATTCCTGTCCCCCTTCAGGAAGAGGAGGCATTCACCTTCACTCCCCCCCAGCGAAGGAAAGGGATACTTTGGTGCAAAAATCTTTAAAAATATTCCTCCCTGAGGCATAGAATCAAAATCACGTGAAGTCTTAGTACCGCTTTATAAAGCCTTAGTAAGGCCACACCTGGAATATAGGGCATCCAGTTTGGGTCACCACAAATTGCAAAAAGATGTTGAGACTTTGGGAAAAAGTGCAAAGAAGAGCAAGTACGATGATTAAAAGGCCTGGAAAGAAAAACATATGAAAAATGGTTGCAGGATTTGCGTTTGGCTAGTCTGGAGAAAAGAAGGACCAGGGGGACATGATAGCAGTACTCCAGTATTTGAGGGGCTGCCCCAAAGAAGAGGGGGTCAAGCTATTCTCCAAAGCACCAGAAGGCAAGATAAGAAACAACGGATGGAAACTAATCAAGGAGAGAAGCAACCTGGAACTAAGGAGAAACTTCCTGACGGTGTGGACAATCAACCAGTGGAACTGCTCTCCACCAGAGGTTGTGGGTGCTTCAACACTGGAGGCTTTCAAGAAGACACTGGGCAATCAGTTATCTGAAATGGTATAGGATCTCCTGCTTGAGCAAGGGGTTGGACTAGAAGACCTCCAGGGTCCCTTCCAGCTCTATTCTGATTGATTGATTGTATTTCTTTGGCTTTTTGTAATCCTACCACGATTTGACTTGAGCCTCCCGGTGAAAGGAAATTTAGTGGTGGTTATAAGGTGTTTGTTTCACAGCTCAAGTACAGCACATGTTTTGAGTGTCTGGCCTTGACTTAAGGATGGATGAAAGCAGAACATGTTTCTCTCTCCAATGAGTAACTATGAAGTGTGGTTACACATCTCGATGAGCGAAAACAGCTTTGAGCTCTTTCCGGGGGAACTTCAGTTGTCATGTAACAGATCATTCACAGAAACAAAGGATTTAAGCTCCAGGGTTAGTTGAAATTTCTTCCTTCTCTCCTACCACCTGAATTTAACAGCTCTCCTCTCATCTCTGCAATAGACAATTACCAAGCATTGTGTTTTACACAAAGATGATATCCATATAGGTAAATTCATATAATATAAAGCAATAGCGATTGATTATTTTTTGTGATATCTGTCTGTCTGTCTGTCTATCTATCTATCTATCTATCTATCTATCTATCTATCTATCTATCTATCTATCATCTATCTATCTATCTATCTATCCCTATTTATTTATTTATTTATTTTATTTTATTTATTTTAATCCCATTTATATCCCGTCCTTCTCTGAAGACTCAGGGCAGCTTACAATCTAAGCGCAAATCAAATGTGCTTAGCAGTAGCCTTCATCCTATGTATATGCCTGCTTATTAGGGCTTTCCCCCCCCCCAGCGGCATTATTACAAAGTCAGCTTATTGCCCCCAACAATCTGGGTCCTCATTTTACCTACCTGGGAAGGATGGAAGGCTGAGTCAACCTTGAGCCTGGTGGGATGCGAACCTGCACTAATGAGCCTTGGTGGAGCAGTGGGCTGATGCCTCCTTAAGTAACACCAGCTGCCTGCAATTAGTGCAGGTTCGCGTCCCACCAGGCTCAAGGTTGACTCAGCCTTCCATCCTTCCGAGGTAGGTAAAAGGAGGACCCAGATTGTGGGGGGCAATTAAGCTGACTTTGTAATAATGCCGCTGGGGGGGGGAAAGCCCTAATAAGCAGGCATATACACAGAATGAAGGCTGCTGCTAAGCTTGTAAGCCGCCCTGAGTCTTCGGAGAAGGGCGGGATATAAATGGAATTAAAAAAAATTGCAGGCAGCTGGTGTTACTTAAGGAGGCATTAGCCCACTGCTCCACCAAGGCTCTCTGTCTCTCTGTCTCTGTCTCCCTCTCTCTCTCCCCCTATCTCTCTCTCTCTCTCTCTCTCTCTATCCTCTGGGCCTGATCATAGAAAGAATAACAGAAAAACAAAACAGTCTAACAGAGTTTATTTGTGAGAATTTGTGAGAGAAGAAAAGAGGTGTGTTAAACCTTGCAATTATTAAACTTATCAAAGTATAAAATAGTGGAGAAAATGGGAAAAGGAGAGGGAAGGATAAAGGGGAAAAAGAAGAAATACATCAACCTCCGGCTCCTTTCATTGTGCAGTAGAATGAAAATGGTAACACGGGAGCCTCAGCTTATTATTTTTGCAAACTTAATATGGACTAGCCATTTAAGACTCCTCCAATTGGCAAATTTTTTCAAGCGGCTAGACTTCAACAACTAGTCCCATTTACTTTCAGGTTTCTCGATCCGTTCAAACTTTGACCAAGCACTCAAACTGATGAAAGGTCACCCAACGGATCTTTAATACAATCACCACATTACGGCTCGTTTATAAAGACTGAGATTTTAAAACCAAGTTATTATCATTTCAGCTGTCAACAATTCCGTTATCTCTGAAGACCTAGGGACAAGACGCCATTGCATGGCCCAAAAACAAGCCGACGTATTTTAACGTTGCCGTAGACATGCGCGCAACAGAAGAGCAATGGTGGGGCCTATTTGTGTCTCAATGAAGATGGAAGTTGAGTTGCCAGTTAATGAGCTGGCAGCGTTTGTGATCTCTGGGCTGGTTGCCAGAATATTTTGTACAAAAGCCAAACGTTGGGGCCTGGTTGCCAGGTTTGGGTAATTGTAAAACAGTCGCTGCATTTACACCGAGGGTTTAAATTGAGACGCTTATTAAAGCTAATACTGTGAGAGTTTAGCATGTTCAGATGTCTTACTTGGTGGCATCACTGCTTAGGCATCTTTCTAGCCATTCCCTACAAGACCCAGAGGGCAGAAACGGCTGGTTTTATATATCTTGCTAAAGCGTGATAAGGACTGGTTGATATCTGCCTCTGTGGGCAGATTTCAAGACCCATCAGATAGAAAATGATTGACCCAGGCAATGGGCCTTGTCTATCAGAGCACCTGTCCACCTGTCTCTTTGGAGACTTGTATGCCCCCATCCTCACTTAATCGAATTGAGCCCTTAAAACTTGGCTCTTCCCTGATCTTTGATAAGAGGGGTTTATAAAGGCAGGAAGATGGGCATCAGAAGCTGGAGGTGGAGTCAAAAGAGCAAGTAGCCTAGAATCCTTATGTAGCCACAAGTAAAAAAAAAACCTTCATTGGGTATGGCCCAATAAAGGAATTTGTTATGGGCAGTCTAGAGAAAAGAACAGGATAGCAGTCTTCCAATATCTAAGGGGCTGTCCCAAACAAGAGGAAGGGTTAACTTATTCTCCAAAGCACCAGAAGGCAAGACAAGAAGCAATGGATGGAAATGAATCAAGGAGAGAAGCAACCTGGAATTAAGCAGAAACTTCCTAACAGTGAGGAGAGTTAACCAGTGGAACAACTTTGCCTTCAGACGTCGTGGGTGCTCCATCACTGGAGGCTTTTAAGAAAAGACAGGACAGCTACTTGTCTGGAATGATATAGGGGTTCCTGCTTGATTAGAGGGTTGGGCTAGAAGACCTCTAAGGTCCCTTCCAGCTCTATTCTGACTGATTGAAGTCCAGCTCCCCTTGAATTCTGTGGACCCTTATTTTAACTCCAAGGAGGTGCTGGCTATTAGTTGTGAAGATTCCTATATGTAGTTCACGTGTGGAGCTGGTGTTTCATGCCTGACCATTGGTGTGTTCCTGGTATGATGTTTGTTTTGGTAGCGTTGCCAATTTTTCCCCTTTCATTTGCACTATTCTATTCATTTGCATCATTCTGTTTTTAATTGCCGCAAGCCCCCCAGAGTTACAATGAAGTTGGACGGCCTATGAAATCAGTCACTCATCTAATCCATCACTCAATCTATCTTTGAACCCTGGGCTGAGATACCTATTAAAAGAATTCAAGCTCATCTCGTTATTCATTTGGGCTTTTAATTTTCCACTTGCATCCCATACTGATTTGTCCTACCGCCCTGCCCGTTTGTTTCCTTCTTTGGGGTTACCTTAAAAAAAAGTTTTTTTCGGGGGGGGTGTTTCTCTAATTTCCTAAATATACTTTCATTGGTTCTTCCTCCTCTCCTGAACTCTAATTATTTCCAGGTGCATCGTTTAGAGAAAATGGGGTAAATTATCTCCATCTCTGTGCCTTATATTCCCTGAGATTTCTTTCCTTGCCAGCTAACTAGCTTCTGCATGATATTAAGCCATAATATACGGGAGGGAAGAGTCAGTCGTAGCATAAAGTGTTGAACCGATACTTTATGCTTCAATATTGCAGGCAAACCTAAAAAGGTCTATTCCAGGAGTCAGCACAGGGATCTCGACAGTGTCGTGTTTTAACTCGGCCACTGAGCAAAAAGCTAAAGATTTTTATGAATTGTAGAGGAACCTACGAAAAACACAATATCCTCGCTGTAAAAACATATGATAGGTTTGCTGCACGTTACATACTGTAAGTTTACACCTTTGTCTATTGATTATCTGGATATTTGCAGCCTAATGTCGTAGGACAGACATGTCAAACACAAGGCCCCGGGGGCCGGATCCGGCCCACGAATTGGTTTCATGCGGCCCGCGAAGCCATCCTGGAAACAGTGAGGGAAGGGCCCCCACTGCCTTGGCCCTGGCCCAGAGACCCTCCTTCTGCCAGAGACCCCCAGATCTGTCCCACTCCTGCCCAGGCCCCCACAGGCACCCTGGATGCCAACGATGTAGAGCTGGCCACGCCCACCCAGTAGGCCATATGCACTCTAGCCACGCCCACCCAGTAGGCCACGCCCACCCTGGCCACACCCACCCGGCCCCCTGAGGGCAACCGCAATGCTGATGCGGCCCTCCATGAAATTGAGTTTGACACCCCTGTCGTAGGACTTGGCGTTATGTATGGAGTATAGATAATCCTTGACTTACCACGGTTTGTTACTGACCGTTCACAATTCCGGCACGGACAAAAGTGGCTTAGGACCGGTTTTTTCACACTTACCACTGTCACGGCATCCCCCGCGGTCATGTGATCCAAATCCAGACACCTGGCAACTGACTCATATTTATGATGGTCGCAGCGTCCCGGGGTCCCGTGATCACCTTTGGCCACCTTCTGACACCCTTCACTTAAAAACCGTGTGACCAACTGAACAGTGGCCGTGATTCGCTGAAAAAACTGTGGCAAGAAAGGTCCCCAAATGGGGCAAAATTCCCCTTAACAAATGTCTCACTTAGCAACAACAACCAGTCAGCTCAATTGTGGTCGTACATCAAGGATAATCTGTATTTTGCTTTTATTTTATTTTGCGAAGCGTCGTTGCGATCTATGATTTGATCGGGGATGAGGGAACACCTGGGAAAGGGGGGGAAATATAGGCATCAACTTGTGTGCCAGAAATTTTGGCTCAATCATCGTCGTACGTCGAGGAGAACTTTTATTTGTTTCCTAGCATTTTTCTTTTTGTCCCCATCACTTGGCAGGACTCAGCTCTACATTTTCCGACAGGGAGTAAAATTGGAAAAAAACTAGGAAGAGACTCTCCTAGGATTCAATTACAATTAACAGCAGGGCAACTGAGGTTGGCTAAGAATCAGCCATTGATAGGAATAGAGAGGTCCAATGTAACAGGATATTTAGTCCAAGTTGAGTTGTCTTCTTACAGTCGTATCTCCGAGGAGTTTCTTTTAAAGGCTTCTCTTCTTAAAAGACACAGGAAGCCCCTGCTGGGAATAGGGTCCCCATCGTGGGAACACCATGCTGATTAGGGAGGATTGGCAGACAATGTAGAGCAGGGGTCCCCAATCCCAGGGCCATAGCATGCCAGAAACTGCTCCGTGCAAACAAGCGAAGCCCCATCCACAGGATGCAGGTGTTGTGATTCCTCACCAGCCAGTGGATCCAGCAGCTGAGTCTGAGGAATCAGATGAGGAAGAGGAGGGGCCTGGAGTGATATTAGAGTCAGAGGAAGGCTCTGAGGAGCTCGAAGACTTACAGTCAGATGAGGAGCCCGGCCCCTCTACTCGCCCTCAGGCTGAGACACAGCTGCGCTGGGAGCCTGAGTTGAACAGTGATGAAGCACAGCTTCGACAAATCCGGGATGCACGAAAGCGCCGGCAAGAGAAGCGAGTAGGACAGAGGAATGCAATGGGGCGGCTCCAAAGGCAAAGGAGAAGGCATTAGGAAGCTACATCTTGGCTGCATTATAAAAGGGAAGGCGTGGGAGGCAACCGTTCGTGTTGAGGATGGAGTTTCTGTGGACTGTGTTTGTTTACCTTGGACATTGACTCAGGTCTGTGAGAATAAAAAGGCTTGGTTTTTTCTTGTGGTTCGTGCCTGTTTCTTGGAAGAGGGGTTTCTCCTTGTGAGCGTAACAAGGACTCACATAGGCTGGGACAGAACAGCAGGCAACGTGCGAAACCAGGCGCTCCTCTCCGGTGTGTAGAAAAACTTCTTTCCGTGGAAGTGGCCCCGGTGCCCGAAGGATTGGCGGCCACTGATGCAGAGGTTTAAGGGTTTTTCTACCCAGTGGCCTTAAGAAAACAATTTTATGTCTGGAAACCAGGCAGATGTGAAGCCTGCTTAAGAAACCCATTGCAGGCGTTCTTGACGTCCAGCCACAACTGGGCGCAAAATTTCTGTGGCTAAGCGAAATATTTGTTCAGTGACTTTTGCCCCATTTTATGAGCTTTCTTGCCACATTTGTCAAGGGAATTCCTGCAGTTGCCAAGTTAGTCACACAGTTGTTGAATGGCTCTGGCTTTCCCCCCTTTTGCTTGTCAGAAGGTTGCAAAAGGGGATCACGTGGCCCCCGGGGATACTGCAGCCATCCTAAAGGCACGCTAGTTGCCAAGTGCCTGAATTTTGATCAGAAGAACAGAGTCATTGGGTTGGAAGGGACCCGGAGGTCCTACAGTCCACCCCCTGCCAAAGCAGGAGGTCCTATACCGTTCTGGACAAATGGACAACATTCGCGACTTCTGGAGGCAAGTTGTTTCACAGGTTGATTTTTCTTACTGTCAGGAAAATTCTCCTTAGTTCCAGTTCTCCTTGATTATTTTCCATCCATTGCCCTTTCCTTTCCTTCCTTCCTTCCTTCCTTCCTTCCTTCCTTCCTTCCTTCCTTCCTTCTTTCTTTCTTTCTTTCTTTCTTTTCTTTCTTTCTTTCTTTCTTTCTTTCTTCCTTCCTTCCTTTCCTTCCTTCCTTCCTTCCTTCCTTCTTTCTTTCTTTCTTTCTTTCTTTCTTTCTTCTTTCTTTCTTTCTTTCTTTCTTTCTTTCTTTCCCTTCCTTCCTTCCCTCCCTCAGTCCCTCTCCCTCCCTCCCTCCTTTCCTTCCTTCCTTCCTCCCTCCCTCCCTCCGCTCCCTCCCCCCTGCCTCCCATAGAATAATAGAATAACAGAGCTGGGAGAACATGAAGGTCATCTAGTCAACCCCCTGCTCAGGCAGAAAACCCTATCCATTTCAAACAAATGGCTGTCCAGTCTCTTCTTAAAAACCTCAAGTGTTGGAGCATTCACCACTTCTGGAGGCAGGTGTTCCACTGGTTAATTGTTCCACCAGCAAATAGTTCTTTTGCTGTGGCTCTTAACTCACCAGGACCAACTAAGGAAGGAAGTTGCTACTCTCCCTTTTGGTGCTGTTCTCTGTGATCTTCGAGAAATCAAGCAGGATGGGTAAAATGCCAGAGAATTAGAGATGGGCAAATGGAAAAAAAAAGAGAGGACTTGGGTAACCAGAGAACTATCGGCTTGAAATCAATACTGAGATTGCAATTGCTTTGTGAGCATTTTGAAAAGTCGCCTTGGTTGGCAGGAACAAATGTGGGATTAACAAGAACAAGTCCTGCCATACCAGCCGGTCTCCATATTTGAAAGTGACCAGTTTAGTTGGCCACAGGAATGTAGTGGACATGATGTCCTTTGACTTTGCAAACCGTTCAACAACGTCTCTCGTCAGATCCTGATAGACACGATGACAAACTGCACGACCGCTAGATGAATACAAGGATGGTTGAACAACTGCATCCCTCGAATGGATGTCAAGCTAAATGAAATATTTTTTTGAGCGATAGACGACAGGTCCTGCACTGCTCAACGTGTTTGTAAAGTGGCTTAGATGACAGGTTGGAAACATGATTATTCAATCTGAGGAAAAACAAAAACAAAAAATAGGACAGCAAAGAGACGGGGATGACAAGATCTGGGCACGTGCAAAATTCTTTATTTCAGTTGAAGAGATCAAAGGCATGATTAGAGAACGGGGAAGATCATACTGGGAGCACTTGCAGATCAAAACAAGCCAACAGTATAATGAAGAGGGATGGAGGGGAGGGAGGGAGGGAAGGAAGGAAGGAAGGAAGGAAGGAAGGAAGGGGAGGAAGGAAGGACGGACTAGCAATAGCCTTAGACTTATATGCTGCTTGACAGCCCTCTTTAAGTGGTTTACAGAGTCAGCCTGTTGCCCCTAACAATCTGGGACCACATTTTATCAACCTTGGAAGGAAGGATGGAAGGCTGAGTCAACCTTGAGCCAGTCAGGATCGAACTTCCTGGCAGTGGGCAGAGTCAGACTGCAATGCTGCATTCTAACCACTATGTCCTCAAGGCTTGGGAAGGAAGGAAGGAAGGAAGGAAGGAAGGAAGGAAGGAAGGAAGGCAGGAAGGCAGGAAGGAAGGAAGGAAGGAAGGAAGGAAGGAAGGAAGGAAGGAAGGAAGGAAGGAAGGCCGTTGTTGCACCAAAAGAAGGACAGGGTTGGTCAAATTCCGTCATTGTTCTTCTCTGCTCTCCATTGGGCAGATCACAGCTAAAGTACTGTGCAAGTTCTGGACCCCACATTTTTGGAAGGACATTGATACCCTGGAGTATGTCCAGAGGAGAGCCATCAAGATGATTAGAGATCTGGAAGAACAAGGCTTAAGTATCTCAGTCAGGAGAAGACACTGGGCAGAGAGGATCCTTGTCTTCAAGTATCTGAAGGATTGTCTTGTAAATGCTGGGGCAGAATGTTGTAGAGATGTTTCAGCACAACAGAACAAGAAATGGTGGTATAAGAAAACATGTTTTGGTTGGGCTGTAGAGAGGCTTTCTAGAGACTTTTCAGCAATGCACAGGAGGCTGTGGACTCTCCTTCTTTGGATACACTCAAGTAGAGTCTGATCGTCATTTGTCAGGATCACTGATGGATTCCTGCCCTGAGCATTTTACAGAAGCTGATCTCTAAGAACTGTATATTTACTGTTAAACCTGGAAAAAAAATTACTTGTGTAGGGCTTTTTCTGGCCCACAAGAATTGCTCTGTCTAGGGATGGAGGCATAATAACCAGATGTCGTTGCAAGAGCCAGGTTGCAAATGTGCTGATTGAACATCTGGAAAGTGCGTGAAGGAAGCAAAAGGCTGAATCTATTGGAAACGATAACAAAACCCCCCAAAGAAGAGTTGTTAGAATGCCTCCCTTTAAAAAAAATCCAACTTATTTATATCTGTCTGTCTGTCTGTCCGTCCGTCCATCCATCCAGTGGTGGGATTCAAATATGTGAACAGCCGGTTCTCTGCGTGGAGGCCGCTTCCGGAAGTCCATTCTGGGCCTGGGCAACGAAAAATTAGCTACTGGTTCTGCAAACCAGCTGAATCCCACCACTGAGTTAACCCTTTTTTAATCTGGTGGAACAGGCAGGAGAAGACAAGTCTCTCAAATAACCATGTCCGGAGCCATGTAGGTCTTGAAAGTGACGACCGACACCTTGACCTTCAGCCAACACGTCAACTGGTAACCAGTACAAAGCATTGAAGTCATATAAGTGTGCCATTCCCCACACTTTCTAAAACCCGAGCAGGACCCAGATCTTCTTGGCATCTGCAGCCAGGCTCGCCTATCGACCTAGGGGAGGGACAGCAGACACAGAAACCACGGTCCGTGGGAGGTGAGCTGAGCTCCTACAACGATGTTTGCCCTCTCGTTCGTTTGCCCAGAGGGAACTTGTAGGAAAGGTCTCATGGCGTCAGCTGGGAAAGCAACGTTGGAACAATCTGCCGGGTCTCTCTCGTGAACTGGAGTACTTTTCAATCAGCTGTTGCCGTCCATATGTTTTCTTAATATATTTCCCTGGGAATATTTACTCCTGATTGGCCTCACGTGCCTCCCGTCTACTCCGGCTATATTCTTTCAGGGGAGTTCACGTTCCTCATCCTTTTCCAGAACTGCTTTGGGGGAAAAATAAAAATTGGTCCCGAATAGGCTTAAGATGAAGCGGTCGAATTCTCACATTTTTTTTATTTGTTTGTTTGAAGGAATCGCATCTGTTGATTCACTTAACAAGGGTGGCAAGGGAAGGTCGTAAACTGGGTCGAAGTTCAGTTAACTGTCTTCCTTAGCGACAGGGGTTTTGGGCTCAGCTCTGGCCCTAAGTCAAGGACTGCTTATATTTTGCTTTTACTTGGTATATCTAAGCAAATGTCTTTTCTGAAGAGTCACTCTGAGCTATAATTTGATCGGGGATGAGGGAACACCTGGGGAGGGTGTGTGTGTGTGAATTGTTAGGGTCACAAACTGGAGCTTGGTTTTTCTCAGTTTCCTGACCACCAGGTTGCAAGATGTAACACCAACCTTAAGGGAAAGGGTTGCGGCATTTCATCATCATCATCATCATCACCATCATCATCGTTAGAAGGGACCTTGGAGGTCATCTAGTCCAACCCCCTGCTCAGGCAGGAAACCCTATACCATTTCAGGCAAATGGCTGTCCAGTCTCTTCTTAAAAACTTCCAGTGTTGGAGCATTCACGGCTTCTGGAGGCAGGTTGTTCCACAGGTTAATTGTTCTTAACTGTCAGGAAGTTTCTCCTTAGTTCCAGGTTGCTTCTCTCCTTGGTGAGTTTCCATCCATCTTGTTCTGCCTTCTGATGCTTTGGAGAAGAGCTGGACTCCCTCTTCTTTGTGGCAGCCCTCTGAGATATTGGAGCACTGCTATCATGCCCCCCCCCATCCTTCTCTTCATTATACTAGGCATATCCAGTTTCAGCAACCAATTCTTCATATGTTTTAGCCTCCAGTCCCCTAATCATCTTTGTTGCTCTTCTCTGCACTCTTTCCAGAGTCTCAACATCTTTTTTACATCGTGGTGACCAAAACTGGATGCATTATTCCAAGTGTGGCCTTACCAAGGCATTGCAAAGTGGTATTAACACTGCACGTGATCTTGATTCTATCTTGATTCATAAAGGTCCCGATGACGGATAAGATGTGAGAATCTGCATTGGGGGGAGGATGTTTATGTGGAAAATAGGGATTGATATTGGCATACCCAGTGGGTTTCTTATTTGAGATGCCTAATGTGGTGTGGTTATAGACATTTGTCCTGGAGATGTCCGTGGACATTTGTTCTGACAGTGAGACCAATCAACCAGGGGAACGGCTTTGCCTTCAGAAGTTGTGGGTGCTCCATCACTGGAGGCTTTCAAGAAGCGACTGGAGAGTCACTTGTCTGAAATTGTAAAGTTGTCCTGCTTGAAAGGAGGGCTGGATTAGAAGACCTCCACGGTCCCTTTCAACTCTGTTATTCTGAGATCTTCAGCAACCGTGATCAGACTCCTTAAGGATTTCGTGGCTTCTGTGGCCGTTTTCAGGCTGTCTCAGTTCAAGGAGAATATTCGTAGCTCATTGAAATGAGCGCCAAGGGCCACTGATACCTTAGTTTATCATGGTCTCGTGAATTTTGGTGTCTTTCTGAAGAATTGTTTACTGTCAGTGTGGGAAATAATGTAGACTGTTCAGGTGAACATCCTTCAGTTCTTTTGAAGGCCAGAGTTTCTTCAGGAATGAAACAGGAGGAATGCAGTACCGAAAGCTTAGCTTATGCAATCTCCTGACCTTAAATAGCCACTACGTACGAACTACCCTAGTAAACTAATTACCTGTTATCAAAAAGACCGTTTTGATAAACTTGAGGGTAACGCTGCCGAATCAGCCAGTAGGACAACTTCCCCAGATTTGAAATACCCTGTTTCTGTTTATGTACCCTGACAATAGTGGCAATAGAAAAGTGTAGGCAACGACTTGTTATCTTGACTTTCATTCCGCCTGGCTTATCTCGGGTGGGAAAGCGAGAAAGCTCGGTGTGTCTAGGCCTGGCTTTCTCAACCCAGGCAGCTTTCAGTTCTGTGAACTTCAATTGTCAGCTAAAGTCCAGCTCTCTCATAGAGCCACCAAAGTTGAGACAAACTGGCCTAGGGAATGGGTTAATCCATCCTTTAAAAAGGTAGGGCTCTGATACATTAAGAGATCTTCCCGGAACCAAATGTGACACATGGTGACCCATATCTCTTTGGGGGGAAGGGGCTGGGAAGGAGGCTAATATCAGACTAAGAGTTCGGGGCTGGTCTTCCATATCTGCTGCCTTTCCACTTTCAATCCAGAGCTAGTTCTGGGACAGGTTCAGTCTTAGCTGAGGAACCTTTGGTGGCAAATTAGAAGACTTGGAGCAAGGGGCAAAAGATCCACAACCTAATTCTTACGAACTAAGGCGGACGTGCGTGTCCCAGGATAATGTTGCAGGATCCGATCTGGGTCGGTCCACCGGGACCAGAGGTTAGCGAGAAACTCCCTCAAAGGAGGGGCTTTGGCATGAGTCTGAAAACTTTGGTCCGGGTGACCGATCCAGATTGGATCCTGCAATCTGATTCTTTGCTATAACTTATCACTTCACGCTTGCAATTTGCTTGTAGGAGGTCATTAGCATGTAGGCTTACAAAACTGGGTGGCAAGCGCCTGGCGAGGAAGCAAGCCTTCCCCAATCCGTACTACGTGCCCACCTGCCTCTCTGTGCAAACCCTGCGAATGTGCATCCAGGGTGAGGTTTGCATCACTGGGTCACGCCACATCTTTTGTCATTGTCTCCCCCTCATGGCGGCCTGACCAGTGGCCTCTGCGACTCTGAATGCGCATTCCACACAGAAAGAAGCTTCTGTTTTAGCGGTTGAAGGGCAACCCCGTCTGGGGGCCTTGCTGCCTGCCACCGCCCTGTTGATGCTGCTGCCCGTAAATCAGACGTGGGATTGTGCTAAATGCAAGGCTCGGCTGGCAGGAAAGTAGGAATAGTATGTATCATGCTTGCCTTTCTATTACTCTCAAGTTTCTGTCGAAGGATGGAATGGAATGGAATGGAATGGAATGGAATGGAATAGCATAGAATAGAATAGAATAGAATAGAATAGAATAGAATAGAATAGAATAGAATAGAATAGAATAGAATGGAATGGAATGGAATGGAATGGAATGGAATGGAATGGAATGGAATGGAATAGAATGAGTTGGAAGGGACCTTGGAGGTCATCTAGTCCAACCCCCTGCTCAGGCAGGAAAGCCTATACCATTTCAGACAAATGGCTGTCCAGTCTCTTCTTAAAAACTTCCAATGTTGGAGCATTCACAGTTTCTGGAGGCAGGTAGTTCCACTGATTAATTGTTCTAACTGTCAGGAAATTTCTCCTTAGTTCCAGGTTGCTTCTCTCCTTGATGAGTTTCCATCTGTTGCTTCTTGTCCTGCCTTCGGGTGCTTTGGAGGATAGCTTGACTTCCTCTCCTTTGGGGCAGCCCCTGAGATATCGGACGAACCAGTGGGCCTGGAAGAAGCAACCCCTGAAAAAGTGGAAGCTTCTTCAAGGTCCAGTCCTGTGGTTTTTCATGAGTTGACCGAACCCCCCCCCTGCCCCAGAAACACTTCAACCGTTGGAGTTTCATCATCCTGGGTAAACGGTTTGCCAGGAGGGAGGCGAGAAGTAAATTCCTGCCATTCAGCTGCTCCCCAAGCTTTAAGCCCGGCTATGAATATCTAAACCAAAGTTCGAATGAAGGGCAGCATTTGCTGGCAGAAAGTCAGGCAGCTCACATGTTGGTTAGTATGTCACTTTGAACAGCCCTTATCTGATATTATTATGACTAACCCGGTGCTGACAGCATGGGGCAGATTGCCGCAGACATGTGATGATTATTTTAAGGCAAGGCTGGGTACACCGTGTGGCTAATATTAACCCATTCTTTCTGCAACGGCTTTATGTATGAATTTACAGTCTCGGAAGGAAAGGACAGAAAAGCAAGACGGGGTATTTACACCGAGGGTTATTTCCACGAAAACTAATGGCCAGCAATATTTATCCTGAACTCATTTGGCCTGCCGCATGCGCTACACGCTTTGAGGGGTAGGAATAAAGATTGGCAGGTCGGAGAGTGCGGGCCAGTGACTTTAAAAGTTCTTGTAAAAGAGCAAAGAAATGCCAGGTGCTTTTGGCCAAGGAAGAATCAATCAATCTATCTGTCTGTCTGTCTGTCTCTCTCTCTTTCTCTCTCTCTGTGTATACTAGTTTGATTGTTTCAGCGGTTGCTCTTTAAAATATATTGCAAAGTGCACTTGAATCACGGAGGGGGGAAATGTTTTCCGAACATCATAGAAATGTCAGGGAGAGAATGCAATGCAAACAACAGAGGCCACGATCTGTGTGTAGAGTCAAGCCAGAGGTGAAGGTACACGCCAGCAGCCTTAATAAAGTCTCTTGCGGTACTATAGAGGATTTCAAAAGTAATGCCAAATGCAGTGGTGTGCGAAACATATTGAGGTGAAAAAGAGACAATGGGGTGCGGCGTATACGGTCCTTCGCTTTGAATTTAGAGGCATCTAGAAGGATGCCACCCTATCTGTAGGGACTGGAGCTTTGCAGGAGGACTGGAGAGGTGAAAAATACCTTTATTGTTTACTCCAAGCAGTGATTTATTTTTTAATAGCAACTTTAAGAGGTGGAATTTAACTCCCAGAATTCCCCTGTGCTGGCTGGGGAATTCTAGGAGTTGAAATGGCACCCGTCTTAAAAGATGCAAATTACAAACAAACAAACAAACAAACAAACCCTGGCTTAGAGAAAAACAGATGGAGTTTAAGAGACGAAAGGAATAAGATTAAATGCAGAAGGCTGCAGGAGCTGTTCGGAGAGTCTTCAGAAAGAGGTTTTTAAAAAGACCTTAGAAAAGTTTCTGGTTTCGTTTGGTTTGGTTTTGTCACCTGTAAAGAAATATGCCCCTTTGCAAAAGATCCCCCAATTCCCCCCCCCCTTTTTGCAAGCTGTGATCCTAACAATGTGCAACATTGTAGAAAGTACAAATCAATTCTATAAGTTGAAAGATTGAATGAAGAATAGAAAATAGAATAGAATAGAATAGAATAGAATAGAATAGAATAGAATAGAATAGAATAGAATAGAATAGAATAGAATAGAATAGAATAGAATAGAATAGAATAGAATATCATGGAATGGAATGGAATGGAATAGAATAGAATAGAATAGAATAGAATAGAATAGAATAGAATAGAATAGAATAGAATAGAATAGAATAGAATAGAATAGAATAGAATAGAATAGGAAGGGACCTTGGAGGTCTTCTAGTCCAGCCCCCTGCTCAAGCAGAAAAACCTATACCGTCTCAGACAGATGAGTCTCTTCTTAAAAGCCTCCAGTGGTGGAGTGCCCACAATTTCTGGAGGCAGGTTGTTCCACTGGTTAATTGTCCTCACTGTCAGGGAACTTTGTCCTTAGTTCCAGGTTGCTTCTCTCCTTGATCGGTTTCCATCCATTGTTTCTTGTCCTGCCCTCCTGTGCTTTGGAGTATAATTTGACCCCCTCTTCCTTGTGGCAGCCCCTCAAATATCTGCAGGAGAATAAATTGAGATGGATTTCCATTTGCATGTGGTTTGGTACATCACCACTAGATGGCATCTACATGTTTACTGCCCTCTTTCACTCCATCTAGTGGTCATTTGCCTTTTTGCAGCTCAGATGGAGTAATCCCACTGAGCAGATCACTAGTGTTGTATAGAGAACTGCATATATTTCATACGTCTCATGTAGCTTCAGGGTTTCTTATCCATCCTCATCCTCACCTTTTCCCAGCCTTATTCCACATCCCTGTAGCTTTCCTTCTTCTTATTAACAATCATCATGCACAAGGTTTCTGCACTAGGCATGAAAGCAGCGGTCTTTAAAACCAATTTACTCATAGTGGAGAGGAATTAACTTTGCCCTCCGTGTCCCAGGCTAATGTTTTTAGAGGATGGCCTTTTTAAACATGCCACAGCCAGAAGCTCCACAAGACATTGGCTGCCTGGCAGTACATGTGACCAAGGAAATGTTGGAGAACAGCTGCCAAGGGAATAGAGGAAGCTTTTACCCTATTAGTAAGTGCTTCTGCAAGCTAAATGTCCGTGGAGATTCTCAAGTCACTCGGGTCAGGGTTGTCCCAAAGGTGCCTTTTTTTCAAGAGGCAACTGGACTCTCTTGTTTGTCTTTGAAGAGGTTTCGCTTCTCATCCCAGAAGCTTCTTCAGGTTCTGACTGGATGATGGGGAAGGGAAGGATTTATACTCCTGGCAGACTGCTGGTCATTTGCCTCCGTTTAGAGAGTCGTTGAGGCCACTTGGAGGTTTGTCTGTGTCCTCAAGGTCACTTGAGTGGTGCAAATGCGTATGGCTGCAGGACACAGGGCAGGAAAGCAGGCTCCACACCCATTTGCACCAGTCGGGACACAGACAAACCTCCAGGTGGTCTCAACAACCCTCTAAAAGGATGCAAACGACCAGCTATCTGCAAGGAATGTAAATCCTGCCATTCCCCACTATCCAGCCAGACCTGAAGAAGCTTCTTGGATGAGAAGCGAAACGTCTTCAAAGACAAACAAGGGAGTCCAGTTGCCTCCTGGAAAATGCTTCTGCAAATAATCTTGGGATCACATTCCCTTGGTCCTCCCCAACCTCCATGGCTCTCCCTAGCTCTCCCTTTACAATCCATTTTACAAGCCGATCACTGTTTGAATCAACCGAAGCTCAAGTCATCAGAAAAGGATTCCTTTGGAAAAGTGTAGGGGGGAAAAATGCCTGAGATTTCCCATTTTCACGCCAGCCAGGCCCCATTTGTTCTTTCCACGGAAATAAGGTTCTCGCGAAAGCGAGATGTATTTCCACTCCGAAGTTCTTTATGCCCTCCCCCGGTTAAAAGATGGATAGAAAAATAGTTCAATTAGGGAAAGGGCTGCACAGCAATTCATATGGGCTTGAAAATATGACACCGGAACGTACGAGACATAGGCAAAGGGATTTCTGAAAGGGGGCAGTTGTGTTCTAAAAATGTTTCTTTGCAGAAAAGAGGGCAGGGACATACATTTTGGTTTTTAAAAGAAGAAATAGAATGAAGTGAATCTCAGGCTAAGGAAAAAAAAACAACGATCCAGAAAAATTAACCAACGCTTTCCCATATTAAATCACTTCCTGGGATGTTCCAAAGCAATGGTGTAAATTTACAAGCACACGCAAACATTAGTTACACATATTTTCAGCATCGTGTGGAACTAAATACATTGTAGTTTCCACACCTCAAAGATAAAACTTAAACGCATAGAATTTCCATTTACCCCTTCGCATCTATTTGTACCCCCTAGCAGAGGCAATTGTAAATGAGAATTGTAGGCAGGTATATTTGCTTATTAAAATAAAAGGTATGCATTCAGGAAAACAATAATCTATCATCTCATTTTTTAGAAAGATATTTGTGGCTGAGCAACAGATCTGGTGCCGAGTTGCAAACGACGCTTCTGATTCGAGGGCGGAAAAATTATTTGAATGTGTCTAGATTAGAATACGCTGCCTACCTACAATTTTTTTTTAAAGCAAACAGGCTTTTAACAGAATAACAGAGTTGGAAGGGACCTCAGAGGTCTTCTAGTCTGACCCCCTGCTCAGGCAGGAGACCCTATACCATTTCAGACAAACAGTTGTCCAATCTCTTCTTAAAAACCTCCAGTGATGGAGTACTCACAACTTCTGGTGGCAAGCTCTTCCACTGTTGTGGAATTGTCCTTGCCGTCAGGAAGTTAGGAAACAAAAAGCAATATGGAGAACGCAGGTTCCCTGGAAAACTCATTTTGTCTGGCCTGTCACATTTTCTCTTCCTATTTTGTTAGTGCAGTTATTATATATGTATGTACTGTATGGGTGTGTATACAAACTCCCATGCACACATATATCGTCCGTGCATACATGCATTGTTGTTGTTCATTCGCTAAATTGTGTCCAACTCTTTGTGATCCCATAGACCACAGCATGCCGGGGGTGGGGCTGACCTCTACTGTCTCGCTGAGTTTGCTCAAACTCATGTTTGTTCTGTCAATGACACTATCTAACCAAGAGCCGTGGTGGTGCAGTGGTTAGAAGCCAGTAGTGCAAGCTGACTCTGCCTGCAGCCAGGAGTTCGATCCCGGTTCCAGGTTGACTCAGCCTTCTGTCCTTCTGAGGTCGGTAAAATGAGGACCCAGATTGTTGGGGACAAATATGCTGACTCTGTGAACCGCTTAGAGAGGGCTGTAAAGCACTGTGAAATGGTATATAAATCTAAATGCTATTCCTCCCTCCCTCCCTCCCTCCCTCCCTCCCTCCCTCCCTTCCTTCCTTCCTTCCTTCCTTCCTTCCTTCCTTCCTTCCTTCCTCCCTCCCTCCCATTTCCTTCCTTCCTTCCTCCCTCCCTCCCTCCCTCCCTCCCTTCCCTCCACCACAGAAGGAAGGTGGTACAGTGGTTACAATGCAGGATTGCAACCAAACTCTGCCCACTGTCAGCAGTTTAATCCTGACCGTCTCAAGGTCGACTCAGCCTTCCATCCTTCTGAGGTCGATAAAATGAGGGCCTAGAATAGATTGTTGGGGGGCAAGAGGCTGACTCTGTAAACCGCTCAGAGAGGGCTGTAAAAGCACTGTGAAGCGGCATACAAGTCTTAAGTGCTATTGCTAAGCCTCAGTGCTATCTCACCCCACCGCCCGTCTCCTTCTACTTTTGCCTTCCATCTTTCCCGACATGAGGGTCTTTTGCGGCCAAAGTGTTTGACTTTCAGCTTCAGGGAGTTTCAAGGCTGATTTTTTGTTTTTTAGGATCGACTGACTTGATCTCCTTGCAGTCCAGGGGACTCTCGCATACACGCATACAAGCCTACACGCACGCACGCATACCTACATACCTAGGCTTGCTTAGAAATTACGAGCCTGGCAGGAATTGTCGCCTGGGCTCCAGGAGGAACTCTCTACTCCTTTCTCGGTCACTCTTATATTTTTATGAAATGAAAATGGACCTTTTTCCGGTATCCAGCCTTGGGGTAAATGTTTCAAGAGTCTGACGGGGGTCGGAAAAGAGAAAAACCTCTTCAGATCAAAATTACCACTTCCGGGGCTGGAAGAATTAACGCCCCTAACGTAAAAAAAAAAGGAGGTTAGATCTTTTTTGTAAATTGTGGTGTTTTTTTTTTTTAAAAAAAACACACCTAAAATTAAACAAGATGTCAAGATATCACGAGTCCCGAGCTTGCTGCCAGAATGCACAATTTTACAGTAGTAAAAACAAAGCTTTGCCGAATGCCAACACACACACACACACACACACACACACACACACACACACACACAGAGCAAAGAATGTTTCCCTTTGTTTACAGGCCCTGTGGTGTTTTTTTTGTGTGTTATTGTTCTTTCCTTTTCCTCTTTTCCTCCTTAATGTTAAACAAAGGCTTTTTTTTTACGGCTTTGGCGTCTTCTCACAACTTCCCACCTGATCTGTGGCGTCTCAGAAACAACTTCCACTTTTGTTAAAGCCAGCCAAAGCTCAAATGGGTTCCAACTCGGAGCTGTGAATGTAGGTTGTGCAATTGCTGGAATATAAATGGCAACAACTCTTTATTTTAGGGTAGCGGACGGGCAATGAGTTTCTCTGGGCCGCCTGTTGTTGCAAGACAAAAACCTGGGTTTTCAAGAGGTCAACGCTTCCGGTGGCTTGTAGAAATGTTGTATTTGTGTGTGTGTGTGTGTGTGTGTGTTGGAGAGGGAGGGAGAGTGGGAAGATAGCCAAAAGAATGATGCTTCTTGCATTGCTTGGGGATTAGCAATCGATACAAACATTCGACCAAAAGATTTCCTTGCTGGAGAATCTAAATGTCCTTACCTGCTAGATGTCGTTTATAAGTTGAGTGGAGAACATTTGTAAGACCCAAGGTATAAGAAAGTGCACTGGATCTCCTTGCATTCTGCACACTGAGGTACGTTAACAATCAGAACACAGCTGGAAGGGACCTTGGAGGTCTTCTAGTCCAACCCGCTGCTCAGGCAGGAAACCCTCTACCATTCCAGACAAGTGGCTATCCAGTCTCTTCTTAAAATCCTCTTGTGTTGGAGGACCCACAACGTCTGGAGGCAAAGCTGTTCCACTGGTTAATTGTCCTCACTGTTAGGAAGTTTCTCCTTAATTCCAAGTTGCTTCTCTCCTTGGTCAGTTTCCATCCGTTGCTTCTTGTCCTGCCTTCAGGCGCTTTGGACGATAGCTTGACTCCCCCTTCTTTGGGGCAGCCCCTGAGATACTGGAATGCTGCTATCGTGTCCCCCCCCTAGTCCTTCTTTTGTCCAGACTAGCCAAGTCTAGTGAGAAATTTAGACGTTGAATTGTGTCGCTCTCTTGACTCCAAAACACTTTTCACCAAGGAATTATTGGTGACAGAGAACTTGAGAAGGGTGGAAGCTGTTTTCCCCACAAAGTTGCTTGCCTTTTCACGCAGAGGTCCCAAGATGAAGGCAGCTTCATATCACCACGAACAGATCTCTCCTTCGCTCTGATGTTTCCCTTTTTCCTACCATGCCCACTTAAGTCACCGAATTAATTAATGGAGCACATGTATTTCCAAACAGAAGAGTGAAACTGATTTAGTATTCTCCTCTTTATTTATAGACCTTTCGGCCCCGTGCCTACGGGGTTACCTTCACAGTTTCTTTTCTCTTTTGCATTGGATTTATGTACAGTGTGTGGCACTGGAAGCTGAGAATTACGCTTGTAGTTTAAAAAAACACGCACACACACCATCAGATCCATTTTATTCACTTCTCTAGTTTCTCTGTGGAGTGTCAGGGAGATGCAAGAGCTGGATGTAAAAATGCTTTTGCTAACTGAGCACGAGCATGAAAAATGCCTTCTCTTCTTGAGGATGACAAATATATGTTTCTTTCGCTCTCCGAGGCCGTTCTGGGAGGAAAAGGTGGAAGGTCTAATTGTAACGCCAATAGCAGAAAACATGCGTAGCTCAAGGGTTGAGCTGATGATGTTACTTAGTCGGGTCATGAAACATCTGCAAGAAAACCACCCAGCTCAGAGAGCACCAAGGACCCCACAATTCTCCTCCTCCTCCTCCTCCTCCTCCTCCTCCTCCTCCTCCTCCTCTCTGCAAACTCCCTTCTAGCACTGATGATGTTACCCAGTTTGGGTAATGAAACATCTGCAAGAAAACCACCAAGCTCAGA
This sequence comes from Vipera ursinii, assembly GCF_947247035.1. Classification (NCBI taxonomy): domain Eukaryota; kingdom Metazoa; phylum Chordata; class Lepidosauria; order Squamata; family Viperidae; genus Vipera; species Vipera ursinii. The sequence goes on along the minus strand of NC_139521.1, from coordinate 1,547,346 downwards.
GAGCGCCAAGAACCCCACAATTGTTCTCCTTCTCCTTCTCCTTCTCCTTCTCCTTCTCCTCCTCCTCCTCCTCCTCCTCCTCCTCCTCCTCCTCCTCCTCCTCCTCCTCCTCCTCTTCCTCCTCCTCCTCCTCCTCTTCCTCGTCTCTGCAAACTCCCCTTCCTTGTAGCACTGATGATGTTACTTAATTGGGTCATGAAACGTCTGCAAGAAAACAAACAAGCTCAGAGAGCGCCAAGGACCCCACAATTCTCCTCTTCCTCCTCCTCCTGCTCCAACCCCCCTCCCTTCTAGCACTGATGATGTTACCTATTTTGGGTCACGAAAGGTCTGCAGCAAAACAGGCAGGCTCCGAGAGCACCAAGGACCCCATAATTGTGTCTCTCCTCTTCCATAGCCCTTTTAAGGAACCTGCAGTTAGTTGAAGTCTCAGTTCCCTAAGAATGCAAACTACTGGAGAATACAGGTTCAGGCAGTCCTCAACTTATGACCCTAATTTAACTCCAAATTTCTGTATCTAAGTGAGACATTGGTTGAGTGAGTTTGGCCCCATTTTACGACCTTCCTTGCCACAGTTCTTAAGTGAATCGCTGCAGGTGTTAAATGAGTCACCCGGCTGTTAAGTGAATCTGGCTTCCCACCTTGACTTTGCTTGTCAGAAGATCACAAAAGGGGATCACGGGACACCCCGGGATGCTGCAACCGTCATAAGTACATGCCTGTTGCCAAGCTTTTGAATTTTGATCACGTGACCACGGGGAGGCTCCAAGGGTTGTTAAGTGTGAAAAATGGTCACCAGTCACTTTTTCCAGTGCCATTTTTAACTTTGAATGGTCATTAAATGAACTGTTGTAAGTCGAGGACTGTTATTTAAAATATTTAAATATTAATACTTAAAATATTTCACCCTTCAGCTGAAATATTAACGAAGTAACAGAGATGGAAGGGACCTTGGAGGTCATCTAGTCCAACCCCCTGCTCAGGCACGAAACCCTGTACCATTCCAGAGAAATGGCTGTCCAGTCTCTTCTTAAAAGCCTCCAGCACTCACAGCTTCTGGTGGCAAGCCGTCCCCCTGGTTAACTGTTCTCACTTTAAGGAAATTCCTCCTTAGTTCCAGGTTGCTTCTCTCCTTGATGAGTTTCCATCCGTTGCTTCTTGTCCTGCCTTTCAGGGGCTTTGGGGAATAGGTGGAAACCCCCCCTTCTTCTTCTTTTGTGGCAGCCCTTTAGATATTGGAATAGTGTCCATACATCTTAAAGTTGCCAGAATTTATCCAGAACCAGTTTTAAAACTGGTCAGGAAAAATGCCTGAACAAATCCACCGGGTCTAAGAAAGGAAGTCCTCTAAAGTTTATTTTATTTATTTATTTTATTTAATTTTTATACCGCCCGTCTGCCGAAGGACTCAGGGCGGTGTACAGGGCAATACAATAAAATACAATATATAAAAATTTAAAAAAATATTAAATACAACAGCCCAATTCAATAAATTAATACAAAGCGTTAAAATACCCCTAAACCCATCAGACCAGGCCGGCTTGTTCAAATAAATAAAATCAGAATAAGATTGGGAAGCAAACCTTATCCTATGGGCTATTTAAAAGAAATCTAAATGTTATCTTTAAATTTAAATTTAATTTAAAAGAAAGAAAACACTTTTGGATTTTCTCCTGAGATTAGTTCATAAACAGGGAACCCTAATCTTAAAAATAAAAATAAAATCTCTGCAGTCATCCCTTCCCCATTCTTGGCAGATGCCAAGAATGTTTTGAAGAAAACTATCCATGTTATATATCGGGACGAGCTTACACGAGTTAACGCAAGGGATGAAAAGGCAGAGGAGTCCCTGGGAACAAGGACAAGCTCTTCTTGAGGAGCTCAGAAACTTTAGATGGTTCAACCCAGTAGAGTAAGGACTAAGAACATGATCTTAGTCCTCCTCACTCAGCTACTACATTCCCGACCGCATGTCTACCTCCTTTAAAATGGGCTTCGAGTTCCAGGCAACTTATTCAGTGCCCTTTCCATGTAAGTGTTTTCTATAAAAATAGATGGGGGCCGTAATGGTTCCTCTCAGCTATGCAAGAACAGAAGCGCCCATCCTTTGATGGGTCCATTCTGCATTCTACACATGTCATTTAAGCACACCGAGTGATCTCCGGACCATGTCTTTCCTTTCCCGCCCAAACCCCGGCTACGAAATCAGATTTAAATATTTTCATTCCTCAACAGTGGGAGCCGACTTAGAAGGACCACAAAGCCCTTCCAACTCATGATGGCCACGATCTCTCCCACTCGACAAGCGGACAGTTGCTGGCGTTGGGTATGTCTCGTTTAAGGAAAAGAAGGACCAGGAGAGACACGATAGCAAATGTTCCAGTATCTCAGGGGCTGCCCCAAAGAAGAGGGAGTCAAGCTGCTCTCCAAAGCCCCAGAAGAAGGCAGGACAAGAAGCAACGGATGGAAACTCATCAAGGAGAGGAGCAACTTGGAACTAAGGTGGAATCTCCAGAGAAGAATCAACCAGTGGAACGACTTGCCTCCAGAAGATGTAGGTGCTCCAACATTGCAAGTTTTTAAGAAGAGACTGGACCACCATTTGTCTGAAAATGGCAGAGGGTTTCCTGCCTAAGCAGGGGGGTAGGACTAGAAGACCTCCAAGGTCCCTCCCAGCTCTATTATTCTGTTATTCCGGATGTAGGCCTTGGAAAAGTCAGGGTTGTCTCAGTCTCAACATGTGGCTTGTAGAAGATGACACCTTTGTTATTTATGGGGGGGGGTTGCCTCTGGAAATAAGGCTTAAAATTGTCTGAGCCAAAGAAGAAGAACAAAGAACTATTGTTAGCTGGTTAGCTTCAAAGAAGAGAATAGAGAAGTTCCTAAGAATAGCTTATTGGATGCAGCCGGTGGCCCCTCTCACAATGCCTGACTAGATGCCTTTGGGAAACGCAGATGGAGCCGTATCAATCCCTTGCTATTATTCCCTTGAAATTGATTCTTCTCTTTCCTCTCCTGATTTAGCCTACGAAAATACATTCTCCCAGAGGTGCTTTTCTGCTTCCCTGCAAAAGTATAAAGGTCCATCAGCAGAGAGAGACCTGTCAAGGCTGTGATAGGGGAACAAAAGCCACCATTTGATGTTCAGAGGGAGGAGAGCCTGGTGGAGAGATCTTCGTAGACGTTCCCCTCAGGCTTGCTGGAAAGGGCTTTGGTCAAATGAAGAGGACCAGGGGTGACATGATAGCAGTCTTCCAGTATTTGAGGGGCTGCCCCAAAGAAGAGGAGGGGGTCAACTTATTTTCCAAAACACCAGAAAGCCGGAGAAGAAGCGATGGATGGAAACTCATCAAGGAGAGAAGCAACCTGGAATTAAGGAGAAACTTCCTAACAGTGAGGACAATTAACCAGTGGAACAGCTTTGCCTCCAGATGTTGTGGGTGCTCCATCAGTGGAGGTCTTCAAGAAGAGACTGGACAGCCATCAGTCTGAAGTGGTATGGGGTCTCCTGCTTGAGCAGGGGGCTGGACTGGAAGACCTCCAAGGTCCCTTCCAGTTCTCTTCTGATTAATTGGCTTTCTTATGAAGAATGAGAGAAGCAACCTAGAAGTAAGGAGAGATTTCCTGACAGCGAGAACAATTAATCAGTGGAACAACCTGCCTCCAGAAGTCGTGGGTGCTCCAACAGTGGAGGTTTTTAAGAAGAGGCTGGGCAAAGGTCTACGGAGGTTCTCCGTCATCCAGGTCATGGTTGACTCAAGGAGGTCCTTGTTTTTCTCTGGAGACGTTTCGCTTCTCATCCCAGAAGCTTCTTCAGTGAAAAAGCACTTTTGGGACAAGAGTGTGGACATCCATTTGCCTGGAATGGTATAGGATTTCTTGCCTGGACTTGAAACCCTCCAGCGTCCCTTCCGACTCTTGCAATCGGTTAAAATAATTCCTCTCCCCATCTTGACATCTTTTTTATCTGGATCCCAGTTTTTTTCCATCCCAACCACGCACGGCGTTAGATTAACCTTATCGTGTTTGCAAGGAACATTTCCCTCTTGCTCCATCAGAGCTGAAAGAGAGCTGTAAGGTTGCATATTCCGCAACTGTTCTCTGCATATTGAGTGCTTACTTGATATGCGCGATCGGTTTGGCCCCGGACTTTATCTGCTATCCAGCTTTTCCTATCTGAATCAAGTTTTGATGTTTAGCAATTGATGGCTGTTAGCCTTGAGTATGTCACCTGCCGTGCTATTTGGTTTTGACAACGTTTGACGGCTGATATTTGATACCTGACGCAGACCGAAGACACCAAGCGCTGCCAGTAGCTTCACGGCAGCCAAGCTGTGGGTGCCCGTGGGCCAAAAAAATGACATATTTTATCCCTGTAAATTGGAGCTTTCGTTCGCGGGAATGCAAACAAAACATTGCAACAGGCAAGCGAGGTCCAGGGAAAGGGAAGGAAAAAAAAAGCCAGCCGTGTTCTGAATGCATTGCCCATTGTGTGTGGGATTAATCGAAAACTTGATTATCCAGTTGGAGGGAAGGTAACTGTAGTCTTGGTGAATGCTCCCACTGTTTCCAGTGTCCCATTACATGGCTGGGTATTCTGCAATAAGGGAAGGGGAGAGGGTTATCTCCGCTGCGCAATATTTGTTTTATTAAACCGTTTCAACCTAGGTTGTGCTTTTTCCACTTCGTATGAAAAACAGAGAAGGGGGTGACTCCTCCCTAAGGGCAGAGGAAGAAGGCGCAAAGAAATAACGAAATCTATGCAGCGACGGGAGATCAGTGGGATCAAACCAAAGCCTTACGCAGGCGACCTCAATGGGTTCCCCAAAAGTTCCCTTGCTAGTAAGCGGGACTTTTGCTCGCCACCGTTGTTAAGGGAAGCGCTGCAGTTCTTAAGCTAGCTGTAAGCTCCTCTTAACTTTGCTCGTCAGAAGATCACAAGGGATGATCGCGTGACCCCGGGACACTGCGACCGTCCTAAATACGAGTCTCTTGCCAATGGGGATTGCCGTGAGGGTTATAAGGGTGAAAAATGGCCATCACTGTTTTTTTGCCAGTGTCGTATCTTTGAACAGTCGCTTAATGAACTGTTGTTAAGTTGAGAACTACGGGTATAATTTAATATTTTAATAGTACAGTAGTGGACAGGACCTTTTTAAGACTTCCAGGCATCGGACCCAAACAGAATACGGTCTTCTCACTTATTCACTTGACTCGTATACTGGTATAAAGAGACAACAGCTGCCGTGGATGCTGGAGGCCACAGACAGAGTCAAGATGTTGAGTTGACTTTGGTCTGATTCCCTGCTCTGGTCTTAGAATTGTGGAGTTGGAAGGGAGCTTTTCAAACTTGGCCGTTTTAAGATGTGTGGACTTCAACTCCCAGAATTCCCCAGCCAGCAGACTGGGAATTGAAATCCAGACATCTTAAAGGTGCTGAGTTTGAAAAAGACTAATCTAGTCCAGTTTGGTTGTTGTTGTTTTTTTAAAGTGTGGGTAGGGAAATCCATGACACTGTGCCTTAGAAATAGCTCTCCAGTCTGTCCTTAAAAACTTCCATTGATGGTCTAGATGGAGAGTCTCAGTCATCTAGGTCATAGCTATCCCAAAGGTGTTTTTTCAAGGGGCAACTGGATATTATTATTATTATTATTATTATTATTATTATTATTATTATTATTATCATCATCATCATCATCATCATCAGGAATAATAATATAATAACAACAATAAAACAACAAACAACAACAACAACAACAACAACAACAACAACAACAACAACAATAATAATAATAATAATAATAATAATAATAATAATAATAATAATAATAATAATAATAATAATAGAGTTGGAAGGGACCTTGGAGGTCTTCTAGTCCAACCCCCTGTTCAGGCAGGAAACCCTGTACCATTTCAGACAAATTGTTGTCCAATCTTTTCTTTAAAATGTCCAGTGTTGGAGCATTCACGATTTCTGGAGGCAGGTGCCTTGTTTCTTGTTTTTCTTTGAAGACATTTCACTTCCCATCCAAGAAGTTTCTTCGGCTCTGACTGGATGGTGGGGAATGCAAGGATTTATAAACTCCAAGTGGCCTCAACGACTCTCTGAAAGAATGAATGCAAAGGACCAGCTGGTCTGCAAGGAGTATAAATCCTCCCATTCCCCCACCATCCAGTCAGAACTGAAGAAGCTTCTGGGATGAGAAGCGAAACGTCTTCAAAGAAAAACAAAGTCCAGTTGTCTCCTGAAAAAAAGCACCTTGGGGTTCCATCCGTAGCAAATCCAATCTTCATAGGTGGATTCTTCTCATCACTATTCAACAGATCTTACTGCCAGGAAGTTTTTCTTTCTATTTAAATGAAATCTAGGTAGCTGCACCTTAGACTTGTTACTTCTGGGTTCAATTTTTTTTCAGCCATGGTAAAGACCCAACTTCTTTGTCAAGTATGTAAATACGTCTACCACGTTTCCCCTAAGTCAGGCTGAACATCCCAAGTTCTTCAATTCCTCTCTAAGCTTATTTATTTATTTAGCATATGGCACATTGTACAAGGACTTGAAACCTTTATGAACATTTTGCCTAGATTTTTTTTTTTAAAAACCCACACACAATGAAATATGAATGTTAAAAAGGTCTACATTCAGATACCAAAGTTGAGACCATCTAGCCCAGGGGTAGGCAACCTTGGCTCTTTTATGACTCGTGGACTTCAACTCCCAGAATTCCTGAGCCAACATAGCTGGCTCAGGAATTCTGGGAATTGAAGTCCATGAGTCATAAAAGACCCAAGGTTGCCTACCCCTGATCTAGCCATTGAAGCACAGCGTCGTTTATATGAAAAAATATATATCAGATATCGGACTAGTTATAGGCCTTCAGCTTCCAACTGGTCCCAACATGATCTACAGTTTGATGTGGGACCCCACAGTCACACTGGGGAGGGGGGGAGGATACTGTTCTCCTTTTATACAGAGTCCCAGGAGGTGCCAATAATATTCAGGGTTGTCCATTGCTGGCGTGATAGTTCAAATCCTGTCCCCTTTTGTGGGGGGGGGCATTGATATGTCTCTAAGCTATCAATATATTTCTGACAAATCGGGTGCCCAGAATTGCACACGGATGTGGTTTCGCCAATGGAAAGCAAAGGGGAAGAACAACTGCATGTGTCTTTGACGTAACGCTCCTTGCAGCTGCAGCCAAGAATTGCATTAGCCTCCTAGCATCTGTATCACGCTGCTGACTCACCCTCGTCTTGTCGTTCACGATTACCTCCAAGTTCTTCTCCTATGTCGTGTTTCCAAGCCAGCTTAGAGAATAACAGAATGACGGGGTTTGGAAGGGACCTTGGAGGTCTTCCACTCTGTTCTGTACCAGCCTGCTACCGGCCCTGCAGAAAAGGCAGGGACAACCCCTTTACAACCGGCAAGAGGCTGGAATTACGCCTGCCAAATTTAATGATACAAAAACAAACAAGACACGAACCAAGAAACAGAAGCTTTAAGAAACATGAACCATCCGAGCGGTTGCCTTCAGCAAACCAGCCCTCCCAGACATTCCCCTTATATACAGTTCAGGGCGTGGCTTCTCTCTGCCTCCTTCCGAGGAGCCCCATTGCCTTCCTCTGTTTACTCCTGATTGACTGCCTCCTGCGTCGGGCGTCCTTGAACAGGGCCAGCTGTGGGTCATCTTCATCCACGCTGTCAGGCTCACACAGCTGGGTCTCCGTGGTGACCAAGTGGGAGGGGCCTGGCTGAGGGCTGTCATCAGCAAGATCTTCAACCCCCCTCAGCAAGGTCTTCAACACCCCCCTCCTCCTCCTCTGAGTCGTCCGACCCAACTGCCGAACCCACAGGCTGACCCTGAATCACAACACAGTCCAGCCCCCTGCTCAAGCAAGAGACCTTACACCATTATTACACCATTTCAGACTAGTGGCTGTCCAATCTCTTCTTGAAAACCTCCAGTGATGGAGCACCCACAACCTCTGGAGGGAAGTCGATCATTTTCATTGCCAGGAAGTTCCTCCTTATTTCTAGAATTGCCTCTTCCCCTTGACTAGTTTCCATCTGTTGTTTCTTGTCCTGCCTTCTGGTGCTTTGGTGAATAAGTTGACATCCCCCCCCTCTTCTTTGGGGCAGCCCCTCAAATATTGGAAGGCTGATATGACGTCACCCCTGCTCCTTCTTTTCACTAGACTAGACATACCGAATTCCTCCAGTCTGAAAGAAGCATGAGGTATCCCAACTGGTGGGAAAGTGGAATAATTTTGTTTTGGGCTAAGGTCTCCAAAATTTCTCTCTTCTTCACATAGTCCATTTAAAAATTTTTTTAAATTGTGTATTTTATGTTTTTAAACTTTTTATTGTTGTGAGCCGCCCTGAGTCCTTAGGGAGAAGGGCGGCATATAAATTTAATAAATTCTAATTCTAATTCTAATGCCATTTCGTGTTCAGCTTTCTTAGCCATGTAGATCTGGTGGCCAGGTCTTCACAACGGAATAGTAATGGCTTGATTTAATTTGTTCCATCCATCCCAGAGCTCATACAACTCAGCTGACCTCAGGTAGGCTATAAATTAATATTAGTAAAATGTTCAAGATGAGGATTCTCTAAAAGTCAACTTTCAGGGGAGGAAGCCACTTCAAAGCTTCGTGCAATCACGAAACAACTTTGTATACGTCAACCCAGTTGGTGGCCATCATAACTTCTTTGGATAGCAGTCTAAGGACTGTCGAAGTTAATAATGTGTAATTCCAGCTGTGGCCTACAGATGTGGCAGAGGTTTAGGGTTTAGTTGTTTTGGAAGCTGGCTGTGCTTCGGGAGACTGTTTGCCTTTATTCTCAGTTTATATTTAACATATTCAACCTTGGAAAAATAGCCGGGCTTCTTCTGCTGTTCTACTGTAAGGCTGCAGAGCCATCATAATAACTACGAGAAAAGAAGCAAGATTTGGTTCTGGCTCATGCATAGCTAATAAAATGGCTAATTAAGGGATAGATTCTGCCTTATAATGCTCAGTCGAAATTCTCATTAGAGCATAATAATGTTTCTTTATTTCCTTTTTTTTTTAAGAAAAAAATTGCAGGACAGGCTCTGAATTGTGTCGTATTCATCTAGGTTTTCCTCTAAGTCTTATTATCCGAGTTCAACGGGGTTGGTGACAAGGGCGGTAAATACCAGCAGAACGAATTTCCTTGTGCATAGCTAAAAATAAGACGGCAACAGCGTTTTAAAACCTTTCACACGGATTACCCTGCGTGCTCCTGTGTCGGGCTGGCAAGGAGCAGAATGCTTGGAAGGCCTTGATCCAAAAACAAGACTCTTAGATGGATTGTATGGAGGCCACCTGAAAGCTCAGCAGCTGCAGAATTAGGAATTCTCCGTGCGAATCTTCTTCCGTGCAAAGGGGACTCCAGCTGAATTACAAAGCACAAAGTTTGCATTAACACAGCGCCAGCCCCTAGACTTATATACCGCTTCCCAGAGCTTTACCACCCTCTCCAAGTGGCTTACAATGTCAGCACTTGGCCCCCAACGATCTGGGTCCTCGTTTTACCCACCTCGGAAGGACGGAAGGCAGAGTCAACCTTGAGTCCCGTCAGGATCGAACTCCTGGCAGTGGGCAGAGTCAACCAGCAATGCTGCATTTCTAACCACTGAGCCATCCGGGCTCCTTAGATTAGATTAGAACAGAGCAGCGGTGGAGGGGTCTACCAAGGAGTTTGGAGTACTTCCACACTTCCTAGGTGGGGTGACTGCTGATCTCATGAGTCTGTTATAATTCAAATTTTAAATTGGGGGGGGAGTCCTTTTCTCCAATATTTTGCTTCCACATTGGTTCTTCTAGCTAGTAATGCAGTGCAATGGACTTAGACTTATATGCCGCTTCACAGTGCTTTACAGCCCTCTCCCCTCCTCTCCTCTCCCCTCCCCTCCTGTCCCCTCCTCTCCTCTCTTCTTTCTCTCCTCTCCTCCCCTCTCCTTTGCCTCTCTTCCCCTCCCCTTCCTCCCTCCCCTTCCCTTTGCAGCCCCCTCTCCTCTCCTCTTTTCTCTTCTCCTCTCCCTCCCTCCCATCCATCCATCCATCCATCCATCCATTCCAGAACAGCAAAATGTACACCAAGTAGCTTTTATAAAAATAAAAATAAAAGCACGCTGATCTCCTTTCCAGACACATACTGTGAATGAAATCTGCAAGGGAGTATACTAGTTGAGGCTTGTGGATCAGTATTTGCTGCCAAGGAAAAAGATTTATGTTCCTAAGGACAGCCACAAAAGAAAAATGCCACTGTATAAAAAGATCTTCATTTTAGAAGCAGGAGAAGAAGAAAAAAAAAAGCTCTGGCGTGACCTTGTTTTTTAGGAGGATTGCAAGGGAAGAAGGAAAGGGGTGTGGGGGGGATGGGGCGGGAATTAACACACCTCCTACCCTTAAAACTTTCAAAATCAAGCAGGATCAAATCGGCTGGGACCTGCTTGGGGTGTGTATGTGTGTGTGTGTGTGTGTGTGTGTGTGAGACAGATCACATGAACGGAAGGAGGGGTGCTTTGTGGTTCCCTTGAGAATGATTAGTAGTGGCAAAGTAACTCCTTGCAAGGCAGAGAAGATGAGAGGGGCCTCCCTCATCTCCTTTGAGGCTCAGCCTAATGGGACCCCAAAGTGCGTTTGGAACAAGCAGGCCACAGAATGGGAAGCCGGAAGACAGAACTATCCGTGGAAGGGAAGTTGCCACCAGAGGTTGTGGGTGCTCCATCCCCGGAGGCTTTCAAGAAGAGTCTCAAATGGTCCAGGCTGGGTCTCTTGCTCGAGTGGGGGGTTGGACTAGAAGACCTCCAAGGTCCCTCCCAGCTGTGTTATTCTTTTATTCTATAATCCCAGATCAATCAGTCAGTGGAACAACTTGCCACCAGAGATATATATATGTTCATTTCGCCGGGACCTAAAAACCTGGCTCTTTGAGCTATCTGGTCTGGACTGAGGGGTTTAATGTTTTTAAATTGTGATTTAATTTTTGCGGCTAGACTTAATTTAATTTATTTTAATTTTATATTGGATTGTTTTTAAATTTTGCCTTGTAAACCGCCCTGAGTCTTTTGGGAATAGGGCGGTATATAAACCGAATAAATAAATAATAAATAAATAAATACACACACACACACACACACACACACACACACACACACACACAGAGAGAGAGAGAGAGAGAGAGAGAGAAAGATAGTTAGATATAGATAGATAGATAGATAGATAGATAGATAGATAGATAGATAGATAGATAGGGATGATGGATGGATAGAGAGGGAGAGATAAAGATAGATAGATAGATAGATAGATAGATAGATAGATAGATAGATAGATAGATAGATAGATAGATAGATAGGGATGATAGGGAGAGACATATATATATTACATATATATATGTAATTTTTTTTTGCTTGCTAACAAAGAATAAAGGGAGACAGATATGATCATTTCAAACTTATTTGTTCTCATCAGTCAGCCATACCCTTCTGAGATTCGAACCTGGGCCAACTGCATCTTAAGCAGTTGTTTTAACCCCCAGGCCACAGGCTCTTGCTCTCTCTCTTTGTTAGCTGAGAAGCAAGGGAGATATGTGTTAAATGTTTGTTAAGTATTTAGAATACACTTGCTTGGTCCCAGACACGGGACAAATCTTATTTCCTGTTTCAGCCTAGCCCAAGGCCATCTACAGGCAGTAGCCACAGCAGTGGCAGTTCATATTTGTGTATTTTTTTTGGCTTGCTAACAAAGAATAAAGGGAGACAGATATGATCATTTCAAACTTATTTGTTCTCATCAGTCAGCCATACCCTTCAAACAAATTTTAGCAAGCCAAAAAAATTTTTTTTACACAAATATGAGCTGCCACTGCTGTGGCTACTGCCTGTAGATGGCCTTGGGCTAGGCTGAAACAGGAAATAAGATTTGTCCCGTGTCTGGGACCAGGTGCCGGAACTCACACACGTCATACAACCCGCCTTGCCTACCCTACAAGGTTCCATCCAAAAAAGGTGCCGGAACTCCGTTCTGAGCGTTCTATGAGAAAAAAAGTCCTGCATACATACATACAGATATAGATATAGATATAGATATAGATATATAGATATAGATAGTTAGATAGATAGATAGGGATGATGGATGGATAGAGAGAGAGGGAGAGATAGATATAGATATATGATAGATAGATTAGATAGATAGATAGATAGACAGACAGACAGACAGACAGACAGACAGACAGATAGATAGATAGATAGATAGAGGGAGGGAGGGAATGTGCTCACGCTCTCTCTGTCATCCTAGAAGCTAGTGGGTCAACACAAGCTTGGAAAGAGTGTGACTCTTTTATGTAACGCTGCCCGAGTTCGGAAAACCCTTCGCTGCTCCAAGCTGATTTTCCCCTTAAGCAGTGGAATATTCCCTGGGACAGGCTGATCTTTGAAAATAGTCAGAATATAGATGTGTGTCTCTGGGTGTGTGTCTCAAATTACTTGCACCATATTTTTGTCTACCTATTTAAATGAGGTGGGGGCAGCTGGAGGGAACAGCAACAGCAATTGTGGTTTGTTTGAGGCTTGTTCACTTGTTTCCGCCTTAGACGGAACACAGGGATATGCAGGCAGTCCTTCACTTTACAGCCGTCCACTTAGTGACCGGCCAAAGTTACAATGGCACTGAAAAAAAGAGACTCGGGACCATTTTTCACGCTTACAACCGTTGCAGCATCTCCCGGATCACGTGGTCAAAATTCAAAGGCTTGGCAACTGACTTGTACTTATGACGGTTGCAGCATCTTGGGGGGGTGTCATGTGATCCCCTTTTGCGACCTTCTGACAAGAAAAGTCAATGGGGAAGCCAGATTCACTTAACAGCCACGATACTAACTTAACAACAGCAGTGATTCACTTAACAAATGGTGGCAAGGAAAGTCGTAAAATGGGGCACAACTCATTTGACAAATGTCTCAGTTAGCAACAGAACTTTGGCTCAGTTGTGCTTATATGTTGAGGATTGCCTGTATGTTTACCAAATTAGATAGCTGGATGGATGGATGGATGGATGGATAGAGAGACAGACAGACAGACAGACAGACAGACAGACAGACAGACAGACAGACAGACAGACAGAGATGATAGGTAGGCAGGTAGATAGGTAGATGGAGAGACAGACAGACAGATGATAGGTAGATAGAGAGATGTAGATAGATGAGAGAGAGAGAGAGAGAGTTAGAGAGATAGACAAACAGACAGACAGACATAGATGATAGATAAATAGAGAGATGTAGATAGATGATAGATAGACAGACAGACAGACAGACACTCACATAGATAGACAGATATAATTGTTAAGTAGAGCCAGGCATTTTACTCAAAATTCCCTAGCTGGAATTTTTAAAAGCCCAAAGAAACAGAATAGACATGACTCCAAAAGGGAAGAGGTGATCATAGAAAAATCCTCCTTTTAAGAATTGCCAGGACAACCTCGGCATTTTCAGCCCAAACTCACAATTTCTCCCCTGCAAATTGAACAGGCAATTTGATCTAATTTCTCCTAGATACACCGAAGTGTTCCCTAACACGTATCTGAAAATCACTGTCTAATAATATATGGAGAATTGGTAAAAATCGCTATCGTGCTTCCCATATTCTAAAAGTGTCGCCCAATTGACAACTGGCAACTTGATTAATGCTATTTTCAACTGTCTTATCACCATCTGCCAAAAGCACTATAATTCCATGTACCTTTTTGGGTTTCCTAGCCCACACAGCCCCTCTCTCCTAATGGCTGATTGATGCAAATTAGTTTTCTTCAAAGTGCCAAAAGCTTCAACTCAAGCTGAAATGGAAAGAAATATATAGCCACATCTTTAAAAAAAAATTAACTGGAAAGAGGAGTAAAATAATCAAACAGCTCTGAAATTCAGGGTGTGGAGTCTTCACTTTGAACTGTTGTTGGTGTGGCTTTGCAGTTACAGGAGTCCTTGACTTACAAGAGTTTGTTTAATGACCATTTGAAGTGAACATAACAGAACATAACAGAATAGAATAGAAGGAATGAAGAATAGAATAGAATAGAATAGAATAGAATAGAATAGAATAGAATAGAATAGAATAGAATAGAATAGAATAGAATAGATATTGGAATATAGAATAGAAATAGAATAGAAATAGAATAGAATAGAAATAGAATAGAATAGAATAGAATAGAATAGAATAGAATAGAATAGAATAGAATAGAATAGAATAGAATAGAATAGAATAGAATAGAATAGAATAGAATAGAATAGAATAGATATTGGAAAATAGAATAGAATAGAATAGAATAGAATAGAATAGAATAGAATAGAATAGAATAGAATAGAGAATAGAGAAAATAGAATAGAATAGATATTGGAATATAGAATAGAATAGAATAGAATAGAATAGAATAGAATAGAATAGAATAGAATAGAATAGAATAGAATAGAATAGAAATTGGAATATAGAAATAGAAATAGAATAGAATAGAAAATAGAATAGAGAATAGAATAGAAATTGGAATATAGAATAGAAATAGAATAGAATAGAATAGAATAGAATAGAGAATAGAATAGAGAATAGAATAGAAAATAGAATAGAATAGAATAGAATAGAATAGAATAGAATAGAATAGAATAGAATAGAATAGAATAGAATAGAATAGATAGTGGAATATAGAATAGAACAGAACAGAAGGAATGAAGAATAGATCATAACAGAACATCCGCTCTCAAGAACCCAGTTGGATGAAGGGAACCACCTTCCAAGGTAGCAACTTTTGAATAGCCAAAGGCAGAGGGATAAGCATCAACTATATGGGTAGTTACATTAAACCATAACTTCGAATTTCTGGTGTTTTTAATACCGAAAATAGTAGGGCTTAATTTAAAAAAGTGATTGTCCTGATCTATCACAGGCTTCCATTCAGGATATAGAAGCCAAGAAAATTAAGTTGAAAAGGTAGCGGTAATAAAATTGATTTAAAAAAACAAAAACCCTGGAGACTTTTTAAAAAGTTTATTTTCTTTGTTTTTCTAATCCAACTTCCCCATCAGTAGCTGTGAGCCATTTTTCAGCCAAGCCATAACGTCATCATTCTGGTTTCTCCCCACCCTCGAATCTGTCCCTTCCCTCTTTATTAATTTTTGCATTGTTTATATACAGTATATATATATATATATATATATATATATATATATATATATATATATATATATATATATATATATATATATATATATACACATATATATATATGTGTGTGTGTGTGTGTGAGAGAGAGAGAGAGAGAGAGAGAGAGAATGTGTTCACGCTTTAAAGACTTGAAACTCATCCAGTGCAATAAGGAAAGAAAGAGAAAGACTTTCATCTCTGTTCATCTGCTTTTTGGGCTCCTTCAGTAAAATCTTCGTCTAGATCCTGCAATAAAGCTGATTTTTTTTTTTAATGTAAGCAAACTCCAAGAAAAGTTGTTTTTTTTTAAAAAAAACACAACACTCCAGAAGCTTCTGTAAATGCTGCTTATTACTTCAGAGACAAGGAAGGAAGAAACAGAGCAATATGTTTAGCTGATTATATTGCTTACTCTAAGAGCATCGGGGAGGATGGATCGAATGCTTACACGGATCTCTCCCATCTATTTCAGGGATGGCTGAAGTCCTGCTAAAGGCCAAATGGGTCCCTTTGCAACGAAAACTAAGCCCCTAAGATTAGGAAGAGAGTCTAAGCCTTGCAGTCAGTGAGATTTACAATCTGGAATGGCCAGTCTAGAGAAAAGAAGGACAAGGGGTGACATAATAGCAGTGTTCCAGTATCTCAGGGGCTGCCCCAAAGAAGAGGGAGTCAAGCTCTTCTCCAAAGGGCCTGAAGGCAGGACAAGAAGCAATGGATGGAAACTCATCAAGGAGAGAAGCAACCTGGAATTAAGGACAAACTTCCTGATAGTGAGAACCAGTGAGAACCAGTGGAACAGCCTGCCAACAAATTCGGAGTGCTTGGGTATGGTTAGGAGGGCGCTGACTTTTCTAGGCTGCCCTATCGATGTTTCCTGGTAAAATACATGGGAAAATCCCATTGGAGGAAAATTCCACTTAGGGTTAGGGTTAGGTCACCATGAACTCATGGAGCAAAATGGACATTGCCAACAAACTCAGAGTGCTTGGGTATGGTTAGGAGGGCACTGACTTTTCTAGGCTGCCCTATCTACATTTCCTGGTAAAATACATGGGAAAATCCCATTGGAGGAAAATTCCACTTAGGGTTAGGGTTAGGTCACCATGGACCTGGAGAGAAAAGTTTGAAGATCTCTGTGCTAAGTGAAACATTTAAGTGAAGAATGTTTGGCCCCATTTTATGAGCTTTCTTGGCGCAGTTGTTAGAGTGGATCACCGCAGTTGTTAAGTTAGTCACCCAGTCGTTAAGTGAATCTGGTTCTGACTTGGCTGGTCAGAAGGTTGGAAAAGGAGGATTAACGTGACCTTGGGACACAGCAACGGTTATAAGTATGAATCGGTTGCCAGCCTCTGAATTTGGATCACACGACCCTGGGGATGTTGCAACCGTCATAAGCGTGAAAAACAGCGATAAGTCACTGTGTTCGGTGCCATTGTAACTTTTGAACATTGTGAATGGACTGTCGTAAGTTGAGGACTACCTGTAACAGTTGGAAGGGATGTTGGAGGTCGTCTAGTCCAGCCCCCTGCTCAGGCAGGAAGCCCTATACCAGGGGTCGGCAACCTCGGCTCTTTTATGACTCGTGGACTTCAACTCCCAGAATTCCTGAGCCAGCATAGCTGGCTCAGGAATTCTGGGAGTTGAAGTCCACGAGTCATAAAAGAGCCGAGGTTGCCGACCCCTGCCCTATACCATTCCAGACAAGTGGCTGTCCATTCTCTTCTTTAAAACCTCCAGTGATGGAGCACCCACAATTTTGAGTGTACGTATCCTTTTACCTCCAAAGGCCTCTTCCAGAATCAGAGAGTGTCCTCATCAGAAATTTGTTGAAATAAAATCACATTATTGAAAGTAGGAACTTTCTCATTTTCTGATCCTGTAAGAATTTTATGAAAAATCCCCCAAAGTTTGTTTTCCTTGATTAATACCTACTTAAGGCTTAACTGGAAAATACTTAAAACGGTAATTCTAATAAGCTATGGAATAGGCAACATTCCTTAACGAAATAAAAAAACCAAAACATTAGCAACCCAAGAAGAAAATGAATCAAAATACTTACATGGAAATAGACTTTAGTTTACTAGCCTGGTTAAACTGTAATACGAGATGAAGAGTCTTTACTTATTGCAAAGAGGAATAAGCTACAGAGGGCATAATTACAGATAAAATAGCCCGGGTAATTTATTTTATTTATTTTAATTCCATTTATATCCCGCCCTTCTCCGAAGACTCAGGGCGGCTTACAAACTTAGCAGTAGCCTTCATTCTATGTATATGCCTGCTTATTAGGGCTTTCACACACACCCCAAGCGGCATTATTACAAACAATTGATAGTGGGATCAAAATCTTTACTTTAAAGGACCCCAGAAGAACTTCTCACAAGTAGGATAAGTAAATAATAATAATTTGGTTCCAAAAAGAGTAAAGCAAATTTTACTGTGTAGTTAAGAAGCTTATATGTTGTGATATCTCATTGCACTGTGCAAACCAGTCAGGATTTATTAGCACATGGACAATTTTGTTGTCTTCCATGAATTCAGGGGACCATCAAAAACATCTGTTAAAAAATGTGCAAGAGGGCAAGAAGGAAATTATACAATGTTTAATTGTCTACATGCAAAATAGGAATTACTGTACATTGCACTCTTTCACGTAGCATACAGTAATCCTGCAGATATTTCTGATGCTTCCAGAGATGTTCATTGCACACATCTGTTGACTTTTGTGCAGATACTTGTGAGTCTGTAAAAGTTGCACAGTGTAATGCTTCCAGAGATGTTCATTGCACACATCTGTTGACTTTTGTGCAGATACTTGTGAGTCTGTAAAAGTTGCACAGTGTAATGCTTCCAGAGATGTTCATTGCACACATACCTTGACTTTTGTGCAGGTAGTAGTGACTCTGTAAAAGTTGCACAGTGTAATGCTTCCAGAGATGTTCATTGCACACATCTGTTTTCTTGTGCATTTTCATTTAAATTAATCCATTAATCCATTTTCCTTGATTCTAACATTCCTTCTTGAGTGAAATAAAATTCTAAGATAAGAAGAACTGGGATTTTGTCTGAAAATAATGCCCCTGTGGCAGAAAAATCACACACACATACACGATTTATGAATTAACGTACAGAATTATATATATTTTAGTATATCTAGAATAATTTTAAATTAAAAGTGCTTCAAAGTCACTTCCCATCCTGTGGTGCTGATTTTATATATTTTACATATTTTATGTTTTCTTAACAATAATAATTAAGGATAACTGTTTTACATAATGCAGTGTTTTTAAAAGGGCCTCGGCATTAAAGAATAATTCTTTTTGCCCATCGATAACATACTTTTATCAGGTGACGTTTCTCCTAAATCAGCACTTGTTACTTTCCTACATGATAGTTGAGAACATTTGCTGATTTGGAGAAATGGCTTAAAAACAAGTTGACCAAAGCTTTAGCCCAACTGTAATTTTTGTGGCAACTGACACGATAATGTTTATCATTAAACAAAATCTGTACCGCCAAAATGAAATCCGAAATGGATTTACTATTTTTCCCCCCTCGTTCTTCCGGCTGAGGCAGGTTTAAATATGTTTACTGGACAGAAGTAAACATCTGTAATGCCAGTTTTTGCCTCGGGGCACCTGAAGAGCAGAAGTTTTCAATCATTTCTTTATACATCTTAAAGTTATCTCAGCATCATAATAACACCAGTGAATATGCTCTGGGTTTTACACCATCCATTCAGTGGTAAGGACATCTGCAAACAATGTCATATTATATTTAACTGAAACAAACGTGGTTTTTTTAAAAAAAAACTTCTTTGTAAACAAGGAACATAAGATAATGGAACAGCTGGAGTTACACCTCTTGAAAGTGTCTTACACAGTAACTGCTATTTCTCATCATATGAAGATTTGAGGTAATAAATTGGAAATAATATAAGAATAAAGTGTACACTTTTCCTTCCTTCCTTCCTTCCTTCCTTCCTTCCTTCCTTCCTTCCTTCCTTCCTTCCTTCCTTCCTTCCTTCCTTCCCTCCCTCCCTCCCTCTTTCTTTCTTTCTTTCTTTCTTTCCTTCCTTCCTTCCTTCCCTCCCTCCCTCCCTCCCTCTTTCCTTCCTTCCTTCCCTCCCTCCCTCCCTCCCTCCCTCTTTCTTTCTTTCTTTCTTTCTTTCTTTCTTTCTTTCTTTCTTTCTTTCCTTCCTTCCTTCCTTCCTTCCTTCCCTCCCTCCCTCCCTCCCTCCCTCTTTCTTTCTTTCTTTCTTTCTTTCTTTCTTTCTTTCTTTCTTTCTTTCTTCTTTCTTTTTCTTTCCTTCTCTCTCTCTCTCTCTTTCTTTTTTCTTTCATTGGGATTATTCTTATATTATTACATTAAGAAAAGGTGTCTGCTAGGATGAGCTTGAAATTTCATAGTCCAAAATGATGAGAAAGTAAAGAGGTTCACATAATGAAACATAATCTTCCAGGAGGTTTTTCTCTGAAGGAAATCCTGAAGGAAAGATCCAATAACTCTGCAGGTATTCACCTCTCCTAATTTCACTCAGAATACAGTAACAGAATCTTAAATGTTGGAGTTAGAATGGAAGCTCTTACTCACCGCAAGGACCCGGATTAAGGCTGATGTCTGCTCGCTTTTCATATTTGATATTTGAAAACATCCAAGGAGGAAAGAAGACCTCTTGGTCTCTTAGCCTATTGACTGAAACTGTTGTGGGAAAACATCGGGGTATCGACAGAAGAACATACGTGTAGTTTCAGGGTTGAACTGTGGAGTCCTTGGTGGTCTCAGAGCACAAACCCCCCTCCCTTCTAGCGCTGAGGATGTCACCAGGTTTGGCTGACAAAATGCCTGCAAGAAAACCACCAATTTCAGAGAGCATCAAGGACCCCGCCATGACATGGGAGAAAGAACGGCCCAGGCAGGGTTTGCTGTGTCTGTAGGGCAAAAATCCAGCTTTGTCACTAAACAGTGGCCCAGAGGAGCAGAAAATGGTAACTTTTCATTTTGGATCGGTACAGATCACATGTGACCACCCTAGTTTGGACAGCGTATCAGTGTCTGACCATTAGGCTCTGCTCAGGAGGCCCATGTGGTGCTGAGCCGTGTTCAGTTCTGGCTAATGTTAGTTGCCTTCTCTCGTTTCTGCACCCATCCCGTTGCTGTGATAAAGATGGACTATCCGGGCTGTCACTCTTGGTCACGGCCCGGTTCTATTGAGTTGGAACCGGTCAAAATGCAGGAAGCAAACTAATAGGGAATATGATGGGGGTGGGGGCGTGGGGTGGGGTTTGCCAGAGAACCAACCTAACTTTTAGGCAAGTGAAGGCATAACCCTGATCTCTTTTTTTGCCTCTTTCATGATACATTCATTCTCCTGCGCTTTATAAAGCCTCAGTAAGACCCACCCTTGGAATATGCTGCATCCAATTTTGGTCACCACATTACAAAAAAGACGTTGGGTCTTTGGAAAAAGTGCAAAGAAGAGCAACTAAGATGATTAAGGGCCCGGAGACAAAAACATATGAAGAACAGTTGCAGGAATTGGGAATGGCCAGTCTAGAGAAAAGAAGGAGTAGGGGGGACATGATAGCAGTATTCCAGTGTTTGAGGGGCTGCCACAAGGAGGAGGGGGGGGTCAAGCTATTCTCCAAAGTGCCCGAAGGCAGGACAAGAAGCAACAGCTGGAAACCCGTCAAGGAGTGAAGCAACCTGGAATTAAGAAGAAACTTCCTAACAGTGAAGACAATCAAGCAGATATTGTGGGTGCTCCAGCGGTAGAGGTTTTACCATTTCTTAATAAACCGTATATAGCCGTAAATGAAAGGATTGGTGCTGGCAATTGTTTAAAGTACCTTAGGCAGATAGTTCCTACTCCTACTACTAAGGTAATGTTTTAGACCTGGAATTTTCCTTCTTGGGAAGGGCCGACATTTGTCAATTGCATCATTGTGCTCTAGTGTTTTGGCAATGATTGACAGAAAGAACAAGGATTGAAGGACAACCACCACCTCCTCCACCTCCTCCTTCTCCTTCTCCTCCTCCTCCTCCTCCTCCTCCTCCTCCTCCTCCTCCTCCTCCTCCTCCTCCTCCTCCTCCTCCTCCTCCTTCCTAGCATGGCCAGCATAAAATCAAGAAAGATAAACATCTGCAACTGAAAATGGCCAAAACTTTTAGAGAAGGCTTCCCCCCCCCCTGAATTTCAGGTATAGCTTTGCCCCTCAGGGAATAATGACCAAATACGAAGGCGTATTTCGTTGTGTAGGCGGCTTAAAGGATTTAAACACTGATCCGGCACATGTTTACTGGGAAAGAAATCTCACTGAGTTCAGTAGAATTGACTCCGGAACTACACAGCGCTTACTGTTTCAAAGCTGAGTTAGAGGATTCACAGCAGATCTCCATTAAAATCGTATTTTCAGGGCAAGTCAGTCGAAGAGCAATGAGCAGGGAGGAAAGTTCCTAATGCAGGAACACCTGGAGAAGGAAGAGAAAGTTGGCTAGATAAAGGTTAAGCTTCTCACGCCTGCCTTCGCTGCAAATCACACCCCGTTCTCTGACACTTTGAGCAACCTGGGCCTGTTGCCAGCCATCATCCTTGCTTGCTGCACATCCAGAGTTTTGCACGTCGACTCGGAAGCAAGTGCCATTACATGAAGTTACCTGGAAAGAAGCATGTGTATATGAAGGAAGCCAGTTGGCTTCAAAGAGAAGAAACAATGAGTGGTGCGCAGTGTCATTCAAGCATCTTTCGCTTGACGTCCTTCGGGAAGATATATTGGGATTGCAGCTGGCTAAGAGTTCATCGCAGTCCTTCAGTCAGTGGGAAAAGCCAACATAGTTCTTCTTCCTTCACATTTTTCCCAGTTGTAACCGTGGTTCAGTCTGTCCATATGGTGTGAAATTAAAGAGTTTTTCCTCCTGTCTTCTGCTGGTTGGTGTTCACGGATACGTTCTGCCCGTCTTCTGCCTGTTCGTTCTACATAGCGGTTCTTGCAGTCATTACATTGTATGTTGTAGATGCGTTCCCCACCCCCCCTTCTGGAGTGTTAAAAGATAAAGACTTTTCATTGTTAATTCAAATGGAATAATATTGAATTCGGAGAAGTAAGGGAGCGTTTCATGGGCTCAATTTCTCTGTTCCTTCTTTAATTTCCTTCCAAAGTCTCCGTAACTTTAGTTGTCGCCTACAAACCTTATCTGTCTTAACTGCTCTTAAAGACAGAATAAACGAGACTTTATTTTAAAAAAACCAAACTAATAATTTTAAATAGTATTGTGAAACAGCTAGTAGAATGCAAACAATCGGCTCTGACCTGCAGATTTCACTCGGATCATCCTTTGGGGGGGAAAAGGAAAGGAAAGGAAAGGAAGATATTTCTGTGAGTATTAGTGGACGACAAATATGCAAATCTCCTACTCTGTAAAACTGGAGCGTGTTTGGGGAAAACACAGTGTGCAAATATTAGCCCTTATTTATGAAGCAGGAGTAGCTGCAAAGGCATATTTTAATATTGTTTATTAATAACAAGCATTAGAATGCCATAGTATGTAGGTCTCCTCCTCAGAATGTACATGTTATTTAGGGGACTTATCCCACCCATTTTTTGCAAAACCTTCCAATGTTCAATTAAGGAGTGCATCAAAAGATATTTAGCCCACAATCTTATGCAGATGTTGGAGCCAATGAACTGATGAGTCTCACCTATTGATTAGCCAGGCAATGGAATCAAACTGCCAGAAATAAATGGGCCGCTTAGCTAATTCATTGGGGAATAATTTTAGTCATTCTGAATGGGAGATGCATGATAGATTTCCTGCATAAGCAGGGGTAGGACTAGATGACCTCCAAGGTCCCTTCCACCACCATCACCACCATCATTATTATTATAAAACTTTTATTCATAAAACATGAAACTCAGTCAACTGGACACTCAAATTGACTGGCACTAGTGGTTGACACGGGCTGCTGCCAGCATCCTAGGTATCAACCAGGTATCTCCTTAAAATGTAAGATGTTCCGAGTAGCGCAGTTTTTTGTAGCTTTGCTGGAGTTATTGCAGGAAGCTGCAATTTCTTGATGTGTTTTGCAAAATTTTTGGACATAGTTCCCACTGCCCCTACGACAATGGGTGTCACTGTTCCACGTTTCATCCGTAATTGCGCAGTTTCGATGGCCAGGTCGCGGTATTTCGTAATTTCTTCCAGTTCTTTTTCTTCGACTCTGGCATCTCCTGGTACAGCGATATCTATCAACTGTACGCTTCGGTTCTCTACGACTGCGATATCTGGCGTGTTGCGTTCCAAATGGCGATCTGTCTGTATTCGGAAGTCCCACAAGATCTTCACCCTCTCATTCTCCACAACTTTTTCCACCCTACGTTCCCACGACTTTTCAGACACGGGCAAGTCGTATTTTTTACACAATACCCAGTGGATTAGTTTAGCAACTCGGCCATGTCTAGCTTTGTAATCAGTTTGCACGATTTTGCTGCGCTCACATATTAAATGTGAAACAGTTTCAACTTTGTTGTTGCAAAGTCGGCACAATTTGGATTGTCAGTAGATTTTTGTATATTATTATTATTATTATTATTATTATTATTATTATTATTATTATTATTATTATTATTATGCTCCAACACTAGAATTTTTTAACACTGGAAGTTTTTAAGAAGAGACTGGACAGCCATTTGTCCGAAATGGTATAGGGTTTACTGCCTGAGCAGGGGGTTGGACTAGTGGACCTCCAAGATCCCTTCCAACACTATTATTATTGTTTTATTATTATTATTATTATTATTATTATTATTATTATTATTATTATTATTATTATTATTATTATTAAAATTATGGCTACATGCCTGTGGAGATTCTCAATCATCAAGGTCATGCTTGTCCCCAGAGTGCTTTTCCAAAAGGCAACTGGACTTTCTTTGCTACAGGCGGTTTTCAACAAAATTCAATGAAGAAATAGCCTTATTTCAGCTTTGCAGTTTTATCACAGAATAATAAGAGCTGGAAGGGACCTTGGAGGTCTTCTAGTCCAACCCGCTGCTCAAGCAGGGGACCCTATACCATTTCTATACAACTTCCTTTCCTTCTTTCCTTTCCCCTATGCCTTCCTTCCTTCCTTCCCTCCCTCCCTCCTTCCTTCCTTCCTTCCTTCCTTCCTTCCTTCCTTCCTTCCTTCCTTCCTTCCTTCCTTCCTTCCTCCCTTCCCTTCCCTTCCCTTCCCTTCCCCTTCCTTTATTTACTCCCATCCTTCCATCCTCCCTGCCTTCCCTTTCCTTCCTTCCCTTCTCTCCCCTCCTCTCTTCCCCTCCCCTCCCTCCTCTTTCATTTCATCCTCCCTCCCTCCCTCCCTTCCTCTCTCTCATCTCTTTTCTTCCTCCCCTTCTTTACTTTCTTTCCTTCCCTTTCTTTTCTCATCCCTTTCTCCTCCCTTCCCTCCTTCCCCATTTTTTTCTTTTCCAATCAAAGGATATTTTTTTTTAAAAAAAAGAATTAGAGTCCAGGTTTTCCTCATTGTTGATTCTGAGCATTGCCCGACCATCTTGGAGCTGCTCGAAGCAACGCTGGCACACATTTTGTTTGGTCTGATCTCTCTAGGATGATTGTCTGGTCCTCCTTTTGCTCCCTCTTTGGATCCCTCCCAAGAAAACGAAAGACCAAAAAGAGAAGAGGAGTGTGTGTGTGTGTGTGTGTGTGAGCCGGAATTGTTGAGCGGGAAAAGAGAAATCAATTAGCTGCTGGCCCCCGTTCTTTCGAGGGGTTTTGGGAAGTGGTTGTGGGGAGACTAATGGAAACTGACGGCTATGGGGAAGCTGCCAAATAAACAACAGGCGCCCGGCCCTTCTTTTTCTCCAAATAAAATAGATTTGCTTCCTTGTGTTCTGCACGGTTGGAAAAAAAAATCAAGTTTTGTTGCTGCCAGCAGCGAGAAGGAAAACACGTCCCATCTGAAAGGGATTTGGGAATCAATCGATCAATCAAGGGACCTTGGAGGTCTTCTAGTCCAGCCCCTTGCTCAAGTAGGAGGCCCTATATCACACCAGACAAATGGCTGTCCAGTCTCTCCTTAAAAGCCTCCCTGTGTTTCAGCACCCACAAGTTCTGGTGGCAGGCTGTTCCACTGGTTAATTGTTCTAACTGTCAGGAAGTTTCTCCTTAGTTCTAGGTTGCTTCTCTCCTTGATGAGTTTCCATCCGATGTTTCTTGTCCTGCCTTCAGGTGCTTTGGAGAAGAGGTTGACCCCCCCCTCTTCTTTGGGGCAGCCCCTCAAGTCCTGGAATGCTGCTATCGTGTCCCCCCTCGTCCTTCTTTTCTCTAGACTAGACAAACTCCAATTCTGCAACCGTCTTTGATAATGACACGGGTAAGTTTAGTTTGAGCTCGATTAGGTATGGAGGAAATTGAATATTATATATATATATATATATATATATATATATATATATACACACACACACACACACACACACACACACACACACACACATGTTTTCTGAGGTTTTCGCGGGTGTTCGTATGTGGATCTTTGGTTATTCGGGTTTTTCCCGCGTAGAACTAAAGGTGTAGGGGCGACGTTTCGACGGAATCCCATCCGTCATCATCAGGCTGGTGGCTTCTGCTTCCTTCTTCTGGGAGAAGCATGTGGCTGTTTGTTCCTCTTTTTTAAACTGCCAGAGGGGGTGTGTTCTGTGGGTGGAGGTGTGCTCTGATTGGGTGGGGGATTAGGTGTGTTCTGATTGGGTGGGAGTGTTCTGATTCGGTGACCAAAGATCCACATACAAATACCCGCGAAAACCTCAGAAAACATATATATATATATATATATATATATATATATATATATATATATATATATATATATATATATATATATATATATATATATATATATATATATATATATATATATATAGGTAAAGGTTCCCCCGCACATGCGTGCTAGTCGTTTCCGACTCTAGGGGCCGGTGCTCATCTCCGTTTCAAAGCCGAAGAGCCAGCGCTTGTCCGAGGACGTCTCCGTGGTCATGTGGCCGGCATGACTAGACGCCAAAGGCGCACGGAACGCTGTTACCTTCCCACCGGAGTGGTCCCTATTTTTCTACTTGCATTTTTACATGCTTTTGAACTGCTAGGTGGGCAGAAGCTGGGACGAGTAACAGGCGCTCACTCTGCTACGCGGCACTCGGGATTCGACCCGCCAAACTGCCGACCTTCCGATCGACAAGCTCAGCATCCTAACCCACTGAGCCACCGCGTCCCTTTTATATATATATATATATATATATATATATATATATATATATATATATATATATATATATATGCAAATTATTCAAGTATATATATATATATATATATATATATATATATATATATATATATATATATATATATATATATACACACAGTATAACCAAGACCACAGATAATTTTTTTCCTTTTTTGACAGGGTTTCTATGGGAATAGAATAGAGCTGGAAGGGACCTTGGAGGTCTTCTAGTCCAGCCCCCTGCTCAGGCAGGAGAGCCTATACCATCTCAGACAAGTGACTGTCCAGGCTCTTCTTAAAAACCTCCAGTGATGGAGCACCCACACTTTCTGGAGGCAAAGCTGTTTCACTGGTTGATTGTCCTCACTGTCAGGAAATTTCTCCTGAATTCCAGGTTGCTTCTCTCCTTGATGAGTCTCCATCCGTTGTTTCTCGTCCTGCCCTCTGGTGCTTTGGAGAATAACGTGACCCCCCCTCATCTTTGGGGCAGCCCCTCAAATACCAGAATGCTGCTATCGTGTCTCCCCTATTTCTTCTTTTCTTTAGACTAGCCAAACCCAAGTCCTGCAGCCGTTCTTCGTTATGTTTTAGTCTCCGGGCCTTGGATCATCTTAGTTGCTCTTCTCTGAATTATTTTTCCAAACTCTCAACATCTTTTTTGTAGTATAGTGACCAAAATCGGCTCCAGTATTCTAGGTGTGGCCTTACTAGGGTTTCATAAAGCGGTACTAATACCTCGTGTGATCTTGATTCTATGCTTCTGTTTATACAACCCAGGATTGTATTGGCTTTTTTGGCTGCTGCCGCACAGGGCTGGCTCATGGTTAAGTGATCGTCCATTAGGAACTTCAAGGTCCCTCTCACAGTGGCTCATTTTGAGCCGAGTCTCCCCTGTATCTTTGGTGGTAGCATTCTGGGTGAGAAGACTTACCATTCTCTAAGGAACTGCGTTTCACGAGGACCAGCTCTAAATTCAGCCTGCTTTAGAATTTCAACGTATGTAATTTCCACCCCCTCCGAAAAAAAAAATAAAAAAATAAAAGCATCGGTGAATTCATATACCCTAAATTAATTAATTGCCAAGTGTTATTCTGGTTCATTTCTTTTGAATGCCTGTCTTTTTATGCTGGCGCTTTTAATAAGAACGCCGGGTCTTTTCTGTGTAATGGGGGTTATGACTATGAGGAATAGCCGCGGCTTTTGTAATGCTTTGCGTTACAAAGTTCTCTCTGGGAAAAACTTGGTGGGTTATTTCCAGGGCTTAGGCATCCATCTTCACCAGCCAAGAATTGCAAAATTAAATAATGCTGCATGCTGGGATTCTGGGAATGCCCAGATAGAACCTTGTGCTGTGGACTATCATATCCTCTTGAATTTTGTTTCATTTTATTGTATTTGTTAAAAAGTAAATATGCTGCGCAGGCATTGTCGTGTCAGACTAAAGCGAGGGAAAGCCAGGTTTCAACTACTATTGCTGAGTCTGAGTCTTCACAAGGCTGACGTGAAAATAAAACGGAGAAGATGTTTCTCTCTCTAAGCGCTTTAGTCAAAAGGCCAGGATGGAAATGTATTAAATGCAACTTTGGAAGAGTAATAAGTACAGTGTTGACTTTCAACGATCCATTTAATGACCCGTTTGAAGTTACAGTGGAAAAAAAGGACCATTTTTTCAGACTTAGGGCCGTTGCAGCATCTCCGGGGTCACGTGATCACAGTTCAGAGGCTTGGCAACTGGCATGTACTTAGGACGGTTGCATCGTTCCTGGGGTCACGTGATCACAGTTCAGAGGCTTGGCAACTGGCATGTACTTAGGACGGTTGCATCGTTCCCGGGGTCACGTGATCCCCTTTTGCAGACCTTCATGACAAGCAAAGTCAACGAGGAAGCCGGATTACTTACCGACAGGGTTACCAACTTAACAACTGCAGTGATTCGCATTAACAACTCTGTGGCGAAAAAGGTCGTTAAAACGGGGCAAAACTCACTGGCTTAGCCAGAGAAATTCAGAGATCCATTGCAGTCGTAACATCGAGGACTAGCTATACTTCAGATGGACAGCTCTATAAATTCAATAAATAAATAAATAGAACGACAGAGATTATTAACACTCCTTCTCTGCAAGCTTTCCTATTCCGGCATAAGGAATCCAAGGTTGTAAAAGAGCCAAACCATTTTTTCCCCCCAATAAGATTTGACACCAAAATTGGGATGTTTTTTTTCCATTCCTCCCATGTTTCCCCCCCCACCTCGTTTGCTTTTTGTTATTGCACTAGGCGAAGTTGGCAACCCCATTTTGGAAGGGTGCAACCGTTGCCACCAGGAAAATGATCCCCACTGATCAGATGTCACTCAGATCAGCCATTCCCAGCAAAAATGCAATGGCAAAGAATTTCTCAACTTGTTTCCAAACATCTGGAAGAGTTTCTTTAAAAAAAAGAAGAAGCTTTTTTGTTTTTGGGAGCTCTTGGTCAAATTTGGTCAATCCCCAACTGGAGAGATGGACTTTGTTGTTAACTCAGGATGGGCCCCTCTGCAAATAAGCCTTGATTACTCACTTTAACCCCAGAGTGATTTTATATTTGGTAAAGGCCTGGGCTGTAGGAGTTTTCCCTCCACGAATTCTGAGCTAGTCTTAAGGTTAGCTAATTTGGCAGGAATGCATCCATGCGGTGGAAAAAGGGGGGGGGGACACACCTGTGGGTTGAAATCACCCCTCCCTCACCAAACCTCACCGAAGAGGTTGCAACAGAAATGCCATTCCGTCCAAGGAGTGGATGCAATTTTTTTAAATAAATAAAAAAAAATAAAAGTTGAGGATTAGCCACAGTCAGTGAACTCAATTATAAATTGGGATCGCCGAAGACTTTGCACCAACAGTGAATCCACTGAAATTTATTAATAAAACTTTTACAGCCTCTTCTCCAGGCAAGTGTTGTGCTGCTTCACAAGAGAGCAAACTCTGTCCCATATTCTTTATTTCCTGCTGTTTTATCGTTAAATCCGTGTAGAACTGGGAAGACAGTATACTTTTAGGCCTGACTTCTAGGTCCCCCTCTGAAGCATTATTATTATTATTTTTTAATCCCATTTATATCCCGCCCTTCTTCAAAGACTCAGGGCGGCTTACAATCTAAGCACAAATCAAATGTGCTTAGCAATAACCTTCATTCTATGT